>NW_006399946.1:6202606-6211642 GCF_000299155.1 Elephantulus edwardii
TGGGTGACCCTGGAGGACATTATGCTGAGTGAAGTATCTCAGTCACAAAAGGACAAATACTGCATAGTGCCACTGTTGTAAAATAGGACTGACATCAGGGTTGGAGAGACTGAGAAAGATGGGATAGATTATGTATACTGCATTGAAACAGATGAGGGAGAGACCTGTTTAGAAGGGATGTATGATTAGGTATTATTGTCATGATAGGAGTCCAGAATGAAGGCTGCATATTGTAGTAGACCTGGGAGGAGAGATTGTAAAACAATTAAAGAGTTTTTCTTTTACTTTTCAGAGAGAAGATTGTACTGAGGGCGGAGGGGTGGGTAGGGAGTAAAGTGCAACAATGAATGAATGGAAATCCAAAGTCTCTGTAAAACGAATAAAAAAACAAACCAAAACAAAAACACATATTGTACTGGCAAATCTCCTGTTAAGGACCTCTGCAAAGTGCTAAAGAGCAAGGATGTCTATTTAAAGACTATGCCTGATTCAAGCCATGGTATTTATACATTTATCTATATGCATCAGAAAGTTACAGAGAATAAAGAAGAAGAAAAAATTGATGCCTTAAAAAAAAAGAGCCAATCCTGGATTATTATTTTCTCTTAATTGGGATCCATTGAGCCAAATAGTGCTCTTCCTGAGAAATTATTTACAATTTAAAATATGTTTTAGAAAAAGAAAAAAAAGGTTCTAAATATCAAAGCAGAAGCCTATAAGTATTTTTGTTGATTGTTTTCTTTTTGTTTGTTGTTGTTTCTTTAGTTTTTTTTATTAAGTTTAATGTGATGATAGTTTTGAACTCATAAATCTGATAATTTTGGTAAAATAAGAAAAGTAAAAAATATAAGAAGGAAGCTACATAGAAGATAACTCTTAATTTAGAAGATTAAAAAAAGGCCACAAAGTCAGTAATAGAGTGAAGATAAAGAAATAAATTAGAAGCTACATAGATAATGTGATCTAAAAATTTACAAACAGGTAAGAAAGAAAATGTAATTTTGTTCCCAGGGTAAATGTAAAGAAGGAAAATTAAAAAAAGATGTGTCATAAAAGTCAAATAGTCTCGATTGACTACTTGTAAATCCAGAAAGTTAGACTTTTCTTGTTTGTTCGTTTGTTTTGTTTTGTTTTTTATTGTATTATTTTTACGTGTACTGTCAAATCAGATCTGACTGGTACAGGAGGAGATTGCCCCCTCCTTCTCTAGCAGAGCATCTGGTGGATTTAAACCGTGTACCTCTGGGATTGCAGTGCAGCATCTTGCCCCTAGGCCACCAGAGCGCCCTAGACTTTTCTAAAGTGCTTAGAAACAGCAGTTTTTTCCAAGCATAAGTGCCAGGTTCATTATAATAGACGCCTCTTAGAACAGGCGCAGGGCAGGGCAGTGGTCACTAACAAGAAAGAAACTAGAAGGTTTAAAACAAAGAAATTTGTCTTCAACATCCAGTGGGCAGAGGCTGTCCCATGAAAATGAGATTCCCTAAAGATACTGTAAGATTGATTCTAGTAAGAACTAGTTTAATAAGGAAAGGAATATTTTGTACATATTGAAGTGGTAGATCCCAATTATAGTGGGGAAATAATTATAATGATGTCTACTTGACAACATCCAACCTTGTTAAAAAGCCAGAGAGTAGCTCAGTTATTGCTCCTGCCTTTTACAAAACAAAGGGCAGCTCCAATAAAAAAAACAAAGAAGGTTTGGCACTACTGGGAGTAATATCTATTGGAACACTCTCATTAATGATACCCATCCTCAACTGTAAAATTAGAAAGATATTAAATTCAAAGATTAGTTGATACTGGCGCTGATGTTTCTATTATTGCTACTCATCATTGGCCCTAGTGAATTACAATTAAAAGATGTCTCTTTTCTTTTTATAGGAATAGGAACTATGACAGGAGTGAAACAAAGTGAATATATGTTAGAATGTGAAGGACCCGAAGGACAGATAGCAAAATTACAGCTTTTCATTGCAAGTATTGCAGTTACATTATAGGAAAGAGATTTGCTAGCTCAATGGAGAGCCACACTGCAAATTCCTACAGTATCAGAGCAGGCTAAGAATATGATGTTAAACATGAGCCATCTCCCTGGTAAGGGATTAAGAAAGAAACAAAAAGGGATCGTCAGCTTAAAAAACTTATAAGTTAATCATATGAAGACCACTGCTCTATACTTTGCCCTTCCATTGAGTTGGTTAAGTGATAAGCTGATATGGGTTTAATAGTGGCCCTTAACAAAGGGAAAAGAACTACAAATTATAGAACAAAGAATTAATGATGCCCAAGTAAGTCATATAGACATGAAAATATCTCTTACATTAATAATTATACTTTCTCTACATTCTCCTACTGGTATTTTATATTAAGGGGAAAATATATTAGAATGATTATTTTGGGGAAATAAGTATAATAAAAATTAGTTACTAATGTTGAAAAAAATTGTAATTTGATTATTAAACAATGACTGCAGTTAAGACAGTTGTTGGCATCTGATCCATTTGAAATTATAGTCTCATTTACTACTTCCCAAATTAATAACTTATAGAAAATTTCTGAAAATTGGCAAACTGCTTTTTCTAATTACATAGGTAAAACGTCTAATTCATATCCACAAAATAAACAATTATAATTCATTAAAAGAACTAAATGGATTCTATCAGAAAAAGTGAAAACTTATCCACTAATACTTATTGCACAGATGCTAACAAGATGAGATACACAGATTATACTAATGGTAAGATAATAAAGTAATTCAAACTAATTTGACTTCTGTTTAACAGGCTGAATTATATGTTATTACTATGTTATTGCAAGATAAACACATATTCTTTTTTAAAAAAGAAAACATTAAACATACTACTGGTATTGCTTATAATCCCCAAAGAGAAGCTATAATAAAAAGGGCTAGTTGGACTTTACAGACTAAGTTAAAAGAACAAAATGGGGGGAGATTGGATTAGGATGAACAACATCTCCTTGAAAGCATTATTTACTTTAATTTTTTTTTTTAATTCTAATGAGAAAAAAAAATTTAAAAAAATTCTAATGAGAAAAAAGAAACTCCAGCGGAAAGACATTGGGTATTACAATCAATCAAAGAGCTGAATCAGTATATATATATATATATTAAAGAACCTCTAAATAATGAATAGAAAAAAGGGATTTGTCATTCATTAGGGTCGAGGATTTGCTTATATTTATACAGGCACAGAAATGCTGTGGATACCATCCTGAAACGTGAAACCCTGAGATAAGCTGAGAGAAACCATACTTCAAAAGAAAATAAGACTGCTTTGGGAGACCAGGAAAGCAGAGACTCCGACTTGGGGCCAGATTAAGAAACTGACAGCGGGAAGGATACAGGGCAACAGTTGTCCTCCAAGAAATTGTTTTTAGCTATGCTTGCTGTATTAACCTATATTTTCTTAAAAGAAGTTACTAAATAAGAGGCAGATATTTATCTTTGACTTGCAACAAATGTGCTCTGTATACTTGTTTAAATTTTTCTGTTTCTCTACCACCTGCTGAGAGAGATTGTATGTGTTTGTGTGTGTGTATTTAGATCTAGACTTGGGTTATGGCTTCCTGTTAATTTGGGTCATAAATGGCAGTCATCTCCTAAGATGAAGCTTTTAGAGCATCTTGTGAATCAGTTATTAAAAAGAGGCAAGAGAAAAAAAAATTAAAAAAAAAAGAGGCAAGAGGTGCATGGTTCACATCCACCAGATGCTCTGCTGGAGACGGAGGAACAATCTCCTGTACCAGTCAGATCTGATTTGACGGTACACAGAAAAAATAATAAACCTAAAAAAAAAAGAGGCAAGAGGTTTATTGAAGCATTAATTGCTGCTGTTTTACTGATCATAGCTATAACGGCTACAGCAGTTAATGCTGGAGTTTCTCTGCATGAAAGTGTTCCAACTGTAGATTTTGTCAAACAGTGGCATAGTGATTCTGAAAAAATTATGGTCATCTCAAAGACAAATACATTCTGAAATCAATTCTTGATTAACTGATTTAGAACAGTCAGTAGTTATGATAGATGATCATATCACTAACTTACAGAGACAATTGAAGCTAAAATGTGACTGGAATACTACTCAATTTTGTGTGACCCCTGTTGTATGGAATAATACTGAATGGTATTGGGATAAAGTTCACAAACATATTATGAATCATAATTTAACTAATGAGTTATTAAAGTTACAACCTCAAATTCATGATACTTTTAATGAACAATTGAAAAAATTTAGTAATAATACTGATTTTCTGGAAGAAGTAAGTGAAGGAATTTCTAATCTTAATCCCTTTGATCATGTTAAAATATTTGGAAGTTCTCCTATAATCATATAAGTCTTATAATGCTTGTTTTTATGTCAAGGATGGAAAATGGGGGGGGGGGAGAAGACTAATGGAAAAAAGAAGAGTAGTTATATTTACCTTGATGACTAAGTGATGCTTAGTCAACCCAGGAAGGGAAATGTGGAATCTCCAGCATATTGTTAGCCGAGCCACAGCTCGGTATCAGAGTCCAGGCAGGACTGAGCACCATCTACAAACAGAGAATTCTGCACAGCCCCCTGGAGGAGATACTGGATGCCCTCTGCAAACAGATTTCCTCCCAGTCTCCCACCCGAGGGATGCCGTGTCTGAATTTTGTTCTTAGTTTAAAGATTAAGCTTACCCATTGTTACATTGGCAACACTTAAGTATAAGGAAACTGTACTCTCTGGATTTGAATTTTTTAGGAGGATTGACTTAAACTAAATAAAACCATAGGGAGACTAAGAATAGTGCCTTTTCAAAGTCCTAAGCTGTGAGAGGACCTCTGATTCATCTTTCCCTCTTCTTCAGAATTCATTTTCCCATGTTCCTGCTTTCTTTCTGAGACCAGTTTGCAACAGAACTGAATTGTTGAGACTCTCTAACTGATAATCATTTCCTGGGACCTTAATTTTTACTTGTACCTGCATAGCATCTTAAACTTCTCTCGTTATCATTTGTTGTTAATCATATGCTCCTACGGAATGATTCAGTATCAGTCATTTCTTTTTGGTTCATAATCTCTATTTCTTCCATTTTCTTTTAATGCTTCCTGTGTCACTCAAAATTTTCCCCATAGAATCCTTCACTATTGAAATTTGGGCTTGAATTTGTTCTGACTCTTTCACCATGAGATGTACTGAGAGTGTTGTTCCCTTTTAGTTTTCGAACTTCAGTTCTTTTCACATTTCATCACAGTACTTTATATTCTCACGCTGCTCTTTGAGATCTTATATTCAGCTCTTTTACATCTCCATTTTCTAGCCTTTATTTTAACTTCTTGACTCTCTAGTGTGTTTTTCAGAGTCTCTTTTAACATCCATTTTCGTCTTTTCTCCCTTTTGTTTGTAATGACCTTTGGCTTACACATAGATAATGTCCTTAGTGTTGTTCTTCAGCCTGTTGGTTCATTAGTGTCAGTGCACCAAATCTATTTTAGGCATCCCTACACTCCATTGTGCTGGGCTCTATGAGGAGAAATGTGGCATCAGAATTGGAGGAAGTCTCATCAGCAATCTGCGTTATGCAGATGACACAATCATGCTTGCTAAAACTGATGAGGACCTGAAGCACTTGATGAAGAAGGTCAAAGACTACAGCTTTAAGTATTGATTAAAGCTCAATATCAAGAAAACAGATTCTCACCACTGGGCAGCATCGTGATGGATAGTGAAGAGTTTGAGATTATAAACAACTTTAGTTTGCTTGACACCACAATCGTGGCACCAGCAGCCAGGAAGTTAAAAGACAAATTGCAATGGGAAAGTCTGCTGTCAGAGATCTCTCCAAGGTACTGAGGAACAATGGTGTCATTCTGGAGACTAAGGTGTGCCTGATAATAAGCCATGGTCTTTGCAATCACTTGTTATGCATCAGAGAGCTGGACGATGACTAGGGTTTATAGAAAGAGAATTGATGCCTTTGAGCTGTGGTGTTGGAGAAGAGTATTGAATATACCATGGACTACTAAGAGAATGAACAGTTTCGTCCTAGAGAGGGTTAAACTAGTCCTTGAAGGCAAGGGTTCTGAAGTTTTATCTGACATACTTCAGACATGTTGTAAGGAGTGATCAGTCCTTGGAGAGGGACATCATGCTTGGGAGGATGGAGGGACAGTACAGGAATTGAAGACCTTCTATGAAGTGGACTGATTCAGTGACTGAGGCTATGTGGCTAAGTGTGTTGGAGACAGTGAGATTGTCACAGGACAGAGCAGGGTTTAGGGCTGTTGTACATAGGGTCACTATGAGTCATAGTCAACAGCATATAACCAAACATAGTACAGTAAACACTTCAGCTGTGTGGCTCAAGTTTGTTCTTTTGTCACTAAAAGTTTTCCTTTATCTTCAGAGTCTCTCTTAAATTATTAAGTAACCAACAAAAGCAATATTTTTTTTAATGTTATTGTATTATGCCTTGAGCAACCTGGTTGTCATTGTTCTTATGTTCCGGGAGTGAGCTACAATTCTAATCAAACCTATGAAAAGCAGATCAAAACCTTGCCTTAGCTTGTGTTTGTACTCACAGTCTCAACCATGCTCAGTCCTGTGGTTGGAGTTTCTGTGTTATTCCATGTTGTCAAAGGTCTTCCTCTTCTTTTTTTTTTTTTAATTAATTGAGATTTTAATGAAAGTTTACAGAGAACTTGGATTTCCATTCATTCCTTGTTGCACATTTTCCTCCCTACCCACCCTCCCCCAGTTCCTTTTTCTCTTTGAAAAAAATTCTTTCATTGTGGCACAATTTCCACCCCCACCACACCCTAGTCCACGTTACTATGCAGTTCTTACTCTGGCCTGGTGTTATGTAGATAATGTGGTTGTGGTTGTGGTTATTCTTGTTAAGTGCCGTCGAGTCGTAGGCAACTCATGGTAACCCTATGAACGAAAGTCCTGGACATCTGTATAACCTTCGTCCTTTCTCCAGGTTCATAGGGTTTCCAGAGGCAAGGTATTATGTACGTGGATGCCACTCCTGCTTCTAAGCTTGTTTTAATTGGGGAGCTCCTCCAAATTGTGACTGAGATATTTGACTCAGCATAATGTCCTCCAGGATCACCCATTTTGTATAATATTTTGTGAGTTCCTTGTTTTTTCAGTGCTGCATAGTATTACATATGTATTACATGTGTAATATGTATTACATGTGTATGTTGTTATGTGCTGTCAAGTTGCTTGCAACTCATAGCAAACCTGTGTACACAGCCCTAAACTCTACTGTGTCCTGTGCCAATCACACTGTCTCTGACACACCCCACCTGATTTCCCCAGTCACTGTATCAATCCACCTTATAGAGGGCCTTCCTCTCCTGTCCTGTCCCTCCACCCTCCCAAGCATCATGTCCCTCTTCAAGGACCAGTCCCTCCTTACAACATGTCCAAAGTATGTTAGATGAAGCCTCAGAATCCTTGCCTCTAAGGAGCCGCCCAGCTTAACCCTCTCCAGGATGAATCTGATTGTTTTCCTAGCAGTCCATGGTACCCTTAATAATTTTTTCCAGCACCACAGCTCAAAGGCATCAGTTAATTCTCCTTTTAGTCATTGTCCAACCCTCTGATGCCTAACAAGTGATTGCAAAGACCATGGCCTGTATCAGACGCACCTTAGTCTCCATAGAGACTAACAGCAGACTTTCCCTCACAATACGTCTTTTAATTTCCTGGCTACTGGTGCCAAGTGTGTTGGCTGTGGAGCCAAGCAAACTAAAGCTGTGAACAATCTCAATCTCTTCACCAGCCATCCTGATGCTGCCAGTTGGCCCAGTGGTGAGAATCTTTGTCTTCTTGACATTGATCCTCAATCCATATTGAAGGCCGCAGTCCTTGAGCCTCTGCAGCAAGCACTTCAGGTCTTTCTCAATGGAGTCAGAAAATCAAAAGGGCCGAACTCGCTCAGCATTTCTTAAGCTCAAGGAACTGAAGAACAAATTCAAAACTCGAGTTACTATAATCAAGGATGCTTTAGGCAGAATATTAAATGATCCAGGAAGTATTAAAAGAAGATGGAAAGAATATGCTGAGTCACTGTATCAAAAGGTATTGGCAGACAGAAGAATTTCATGAATCAACATATGACCAAGAGCCTATGTGAAGGAAGAAGTTCAGGCTGCTTTGAAGGAAATAGAAAAAATATGGTCCCGGGAATAAATGGTATACCAATTGGCATATTTCAACTAACAGATGTTGCCCTGGACGTGCTCACCAAGCTGTGCCAAGAAATCTGGACAACAACCACTTGGCCAACTGACTGGAAGAGGTCTATATTTGTTCCCACTCCAAAAAAGGGTGACCCAA
Source organism: Elephantulus edwardii (assembly GCF_000299155.1). NCBI lineage: Eukaryota > Metazoa > Chordata > Mammalia > Macroscelidea > Macroscelididae > Elephantulus > Elephantulus edwardii. The sequence goes on from NW_006399946.1 coordinate 6,210,952, forward strand.
CAGAGTGTGGAAACTATAGAATGATATCATTGATTTCACATGCAAGCAAGATTCTACTGAAGATTACCCAAAAATTACTGGAACAGCACATCAGAGAACTGCCGGAAGTCTAGGCTGGGTTTAAAAGGGGTCTTTTTATTAGGGACATTATAGCTGATGTTAGATGGATCTTAGCTGAAAGCAGTAAATACCAGAGGAATGTCTATCTGTTTCATTGACTATGCAAAGGCGTTTGACTGTGTGAATCATAACAAACTGTGGCAGACTCTGAGAAGAACGGGAATAGCAGAACACTTGATTGTGCTAATGAGAAACCTATACTTGGACCAAAAGGCATTCCTCAGAACAGAGCAGGGAAAAACTGCAGGGGGTATATATATATATCTCATATGTAATACTTAGTATTACATAGCTTCTCTGTGCATTCTTATGTTGATGGGCACTTGGGTTTTTTCCATCTCTTTGCTATTATGAACAACACAGCAATAAACATAGATGTGTATGGTCTTCCTCTTGTTATATGGAGACCAAGAGAACTTTAACCAAAAGGTCTCATGCTTTTCTAGATGACCATATGATATATTACTCTGGAGATGAAAAGACAAGGAAAAATGGGGTTGCCTTCATAGTAAAAAAAGTAATTTCTACATACATCTTGAAGTACATCGTGAGTGACAGGATTATATCCATA
>NW_006399946.1:6216087-6241838 GCF_000299155.1 Elephantulus edwardii
CAAAGAAACCATAACCGCCGCCCAAGCAGATATGTGCACACCCATGTTTATCAAGGCTTTGTTCACAATAACAAAGAGCTGGAAACAACCTAAGTGTCCATCAACAAACGAATGGATAGAGAAGCTGTGGTATATTCACACAATGGAATACTATGCTGCATTGAAAAACAAGGAACTCATGAAATATTATATAAAATGAGTGACCCTAGAGGACATTATACTGAGTGAAATATCTCAGTCACACAAGGACAGATATTGCTTGGGGCCCTGTTGTAAAACCGGACTGACATCGGGGTTGGGGGGGAGATGGAAAAAGATGGGATGAATTATGTGTACTGCATTGAAACAGATGAGGGAGAGAACTGTTTAGAAGGGATGTATGATTAGGTATTATTGTCATGACAGGAGTCCAGAATGAAGGCTGCATAGTGGAGTGGACTTGGGGAGAGGGATTGTATAACAATGAAAGAATTTTCTTTTCAAAAAGATAAGAGCAAACTGGAGGAGGGGGGCGCAGAGAGAAAAGTGCAACAATGAATGAATGAAAATCCATGTCTCTGTAAATTTTTATTATTATTAGTAAGAAGAAGAAAAGAAAGAAACCCAAAAATAGTAATAAATAATCTAATAACTAGTAATTACAAATATTTACATATGTAGACATGGCAAGTTCAACAGATGTGTGAAGGAAATAGGTATACACTCACAAATATAAGAGTATATTTTTATATATGTATTAGATTATGCTGCAGATATATCCATGGATATAGCAGAACACATAGGGAGCAACATTTGGAAAACTTACTAGCCTAACTAAACACCCTGAGAGAATGTGTTGCTGCATTTGAGGACTTGAGAACACAATCTTGGGACATCTCGGTCAAATGGCTTAAACACAGAGTGTTGTGCATTCTACTATATTGAATTGGAACTGAGGTCTTAACAACTACCATCTAAGGAGGAACAGTTTGCCTCTCTAGAGCAAAGAAGAGTGAATAAAAGAAAGATCTCTAGTAATCATTCAATGATTCTCACCACTGGGCCGATTGGCAGCATCATGATGGATGGTAAAGAGATTGAAATTGTAGACAGCTTCAGTTTGCTTGGCTCCACAATTAACATTCTTGGTACCAGCAACCAGGAAATCCAAAGACAAATTACATTGAGAAAGTCTGCTGTCAGGGACCTCTCCAGAGTACTGAAGAGCAACAATTTCTGTCTAAAGACTAAAGTGCACCTGATCCAGGTTATAGTTGCTATGCATTGGAAAGCTGGACAGTGACTAGGGATGATAGAAATAGAATATATGCCTTTGACCTGTAGTGCTAGAGAAGAGTATTGAACATACCATGGACTGCTAGGAGAACAAATAGGTTCCTCCCAGAGAGTAAGAGACCAGGCTGCTCCTTGAAGGCAGGGATTCTGAGGCTTCATTTGACATACTTTGGGCCTGTTGCAAGGAGGGACCAGTGCTTAGAGAGAGATGCTTGGAATGGTGGAGGGACAGTGCAAGAGAGCAAGACCCTCGATGAGATGGATTGATTCATGACTAGGGTAATGGGGGTAGGTGTGTCAGAGACAATAAGGTTGGCACAGGATAGAGCAGGGTTCAGAGCTGTTATACATAGGGTCACTATGAGTCGCAGTCAACTAGACGGCACCTAACTACAACAGTAATCATTTTATACAAAGGACTTATGTAGCACGCAGTGAACAACCTCTTTGTATTAACTTGAGACCAGAAGTATTGATACCAGCCACCACTTCTGACCATCTGATCAGGATCACAATAGAAGATCCTGTATAAAGTGGAAGAGGCAAATGTAGAACAAAATTTTAAAACATAAAGCTCAGACTTACTCATCTAAATAACTTCTTCATTGAGTAGAGTCCTCCATACTGTGGCCTTCACATGCCTTTCAAGCCGGGAACTGAACCCACTGCACTTTCTGCCAAATAAACCTACCACAAATGAGTAATCTTGTATATGCCACTGCTTAAAGGGAATGCTGGTTACCTAGTGGATAAGGAGTTGCACTGCCAAACCAAAGGCACATCATTTGAATCCACTAGCTGTTCTGTGAGAGAAACATAGACATTGTTCCTTCCATGTGATTTACAGCCTCTGAAAATCCACTGTCAGTTCACCTATGAGTCTTTTCTGGACTCAGCAGTACACAACAGCAACATAGCTTAAAGCCTTACAAGTACACTCTAAAATCAGCATTTTGTACCAATAGAATAATGTAGAATTATTTCTTTTCTCTCTGATAGCTCTTCCAGAGAAATTCCAATGATGGTTCTGCTTAAATTTGTTTCTGAAGGAGACAATATTCCAGATGCATTAAGTCTTGTTGAGTATCTTAATGAGTGGCTTCAGATCATCAAACCATCTGTAAGGTTATTTTTTACTTATTAAATCCTCTGATTTATTGATGTCTTCATCAGCTTGACAAAATCATTGAAGTTGATGTTAAATTTAAATGTATCTTTATACATAAAGTTTTCTTTAAGCTGAACTTATGAAAGGAAAAGGGACAATCAGCCAGCCTCTTAATATTTTTGTTTAATTACTTATACCAAACAGATTCTTATAAAATATACAGTCTTTGGAGTTTATGATTTCTTGTTTTTATGGAAGCAGAACACATTGCTTATGTGAATAATATTGTACCTATTGGATATATATATATATATATATATTTTATGATTAAGATGCTCTTTTCTATTACAAAAGTACCACCCTGTAAATCAGTTAGCCTTTAGCCATAATAGAAGTTCTGTAGGCTGCTGTATGTGATAGGTAATTATCTCTCTCTTTTTTTTTTTGGTAATTGTATTTTTAATTGCTGCTTTTGCAGAGAATAAATTAATACAAACCACATGATATAATATGTGGTGGTATTTTGTTGGGTGGGTTTTTTTAAAACTGCTATTCCTTTTTCACTTTATTTTACTTAATGGATTCCATCTGCAGGCATTTATGATCTGGAGGAAATTTATCAATTGATTTTAAGATCTAAAATTTTGTGTAAAACATGGCTACAAGAGCCAGAACCAAAAGAAAGAAGGAAAAGTTTTATGGTACTCTAATGAAAAATTTAAAGATTAAAAGATTGTTTTTAAATTACAGGTCAATGACTCTACATTATCTGCTTTGCCATGGAAGATACCAAGTTCCTGGAAACTGCTTTTTGGGAGTGGTCTTCCTCCTGCACTTTTCTGACAGTTTCCATTTTGTACCACATTCCTCAAGAGACTTACCACGAACTCTCTATACAAAATTTATACTGAGAATGTATTACAGAGCAGGTATTTACTTTCCAAAGAAATTCAAAGGATAAAGGATTAACAAAAGATGCTTTTGTCATATTTTACATATAGCAAATGCAAATTTTGTAAAATAAAATGATTTTGTCTAAAACGTTTTTAAACTATCGTAGTTTTCTGTGGATGAAGTAACATCACCCAATCTTTAATCACTCATTGTTTTTGAGTTGAAACCAGCTCATTATATGGAAGAAGAGTACCCAGACTTCTCCTATGGAAGCGCTGGTTGGATTCCACCTGAGAGACACCACCTTTCTGTTAGGGCAGCTCCATAGTGAGCTCCAAATTGCTGTTGCTCCCTTGTTGTTATGTGCCATTGAGTGAGGACTGACCCATAGCTGACCCTCCAACAGGTTTTTAGAGGTAGTAATTCCCACTGGAGGAGATTGCTTATCCTTCTCCTCGTGAATTCAAACCGCATGCCTTCAGGATTGTAGCACAGCTGCTTCTCACAAGGCCAGCAGAGCTCCCTCAAAGTAACACAAATGTATTATTGGCCTAGAGGTAAGGAATTGAGCTGGCAACCCAAAGTCACATTCAAATTTGCCAGCCACACCACACTATGGGAGACAGATAGGCAGTCTCTTCCCATGCGTTTAACTCTCTTGGAAAATTCAGCAGAAGATCAGGTACTAGTCAATTCCAACTTAACAGTACATAACAAAGTTAGATGTCTAAAACTGATCTCGTTAGGTTAAAATTAAGGAATTTGGCAGGGTCATGCTGTATAGTCAACTTTTTATTCATGCTTTAAAGTACTAAGTTAATGATTGTAGAACATATTTGAGAAATTTTCTCATGATGCTTTTCATAGGTGGCAGTAATAGGTAGCTTGTTAATCTGGATTATTTTTCCATAGCTTTAATGTATAAATTAGTAAAATAATTTTATTGTGAAGATATCACAAAAATATGTAATTTTTAAAATCTCAAATTATAAACAAACTATGAGGAAAATAGAACAAATTATAACCTTAATTTTATAGAAATTATTTAAAATAATCTTGACAAAGTCAATATAATAAACTCTAGGAAATAGATAATTTAGGATATTATTCAGTGATGATTTTTCCTTTAATCAGTTTTTTTTCCCATTTTGCCTAATAGAGAAAAATCTAAGGTTGAAGTTTAATATAAAATTGACTATTCAAGAAATATCTTGGGTGAAAAATACGAGAGGTCAGAAACAAGACCTACTTATTTTCTGGCAAATAAATGTAAAGATGGTTTTCTGACCAAAAAAAAAGGAATTTGGCAGGACTGGTTCTTCCTAGAGGCTCTAGGGAAGACTTAAATTCCTTATTTTTTTTGATCATCTTTGCCAGCATTTCTTGGCTCATGGCCCTGTCCTCGCATCTAAAGCTTCAAGCAATCTCCTGAAATGGTGGTTGTGCAGGTGGTAGGTGCAGTTAAATAGATGAACAGCTGACCTGTCCTGTGCTGTCATCATCTTTGACACACTAGCTCCCATTGTTGAAGTCACCCTGTCACTCCACCTCATTGGGAGTCTTCCTCTCCTTCACAGACCCTCCATCTTTCCAAGCATGATGTATGTCCCCTTCCAAGGAATAGCCTCACCTAGCCTAAGAGACAAAACTTCACCACTTTTGCCATCAATGAGCGCTCTGCCTGCACTTTTTCCAAGACATACCTGTTTGTTTTTTTGGCTGTCCATGGGGTATTCTGTACACCTCTTCAGCATCACAACTCAAAAGGCTTCTATCATCTTATTCATTGTCCAGCTCTCTGATACATAGCAGATGATTGACAAGACCATAGGTTCAGACATATGCGTTGATCTTCAAACTGACATCGTTGCTCTTAGATATTTTGGAGAGGTTGTTGATCCAAACCAGATAAAATCATGGACAGTTTCAGTCTTTTCTTCATCTATTGTAATGTTGATTATTGGTCCTGTGGTGAGAATCTTTGAGATTATTGGTCCTGTGGTGAGAATCTTCATGTTGAGATGTAGTCCATACCGAAGGCTGTAGTCCTTGATCTTCTGCTGAAAGCATTTCATACCCTCCTCACTTTTGGCAAACAAGATTGTGTCATCTGCATAATGCAAGTGGTTGATAAGTCTTCCTCCAGTCCTGATGCCGCATTCCTCTTCATAAGAGTCCAGCGTCACGAATTATTTGCTCAGCATACAGATTGAATAGATAATCAGAAAGGATACATCCCTGACACAATTAAGTGTTCTGGAACTCCCATTCTTCTTGATAGCCATAATTTGTTATGATACATATATTCAAGTGCCTTTCCATGGACAAAACACAGACATTCTTCTGGTATTTACTTTCATCCAGGACCCATGTGACATGACATATCTTTGGTGTCTCTTCTAAACACAGCTTGACTGTCTGGCAGTTCCCTGCCAATGTACTATAGTAGCCGTTCTTCGATGATCTTTAACAATATTTTGTGTGCATGTGATATTAATGATACTGTAATTTCCACATCCTGTTGGATAACCTTTCTTGAGAATAGGGATAAATACAGGTTCTTTCCAGTCAGTCAAGCCAGGCAGCTGTCTTCCAAATTTCCTGACAAACTGGTAAGCACAACTAGGGCTGCTTCTGAGAGTTGGACATGTCAATTGATACCCCATAGGTTCCTGGGGCCTTATTTTTGTGTGTGTGTGTGCATTGTACCGTCAAATCAGATCTGACTGGTACAGGAGATTGTCCCTCCTTCTCCAGCAGAGCATCTGGTAGATTAGAACCAGGAAGATCTGGGATTGCAGTGCAGCTTCTTGCCACTAGGCCATGGAGCCTTATTTTTTGCAGTGCCTTTAGTGCATTTTGAACTTCATCCTTCATTACCATTACCTATTCTTATCACTTTACCAAAAAGCAACAACTTGATGGATGGAGAAGAGACTGAAACTGTCAGCAACTTCATTTTTGATCCACAATTAACAGCCTTGGTACCAGTGATTAGGAAATAAGGAGGCACATTGCACTGGGGAAGTCTGCATTTAGGGACCTCTCCAACTTATTGAGGAGTAATAATATCAGTTAGAACTGGGATGCATCTGATTCAGGCCATGGTCTTTCTGACACTTGATATGCAACTGAGAGCAGGATAATGAATAGGCCTGACAGTAGAAGAATTGATGCCTTTGAGCTGTGGTGTTGAAGAAGAGCACTGAACATCTGGACTGCCAAAAGAACAAACAAATATGTCTTGGAGAGGGTGCGACTCAAGCTACGTTTTGGAGGCAAGAATGATGAGGCTTTGCCTCACAAACTTTGGACATGTTTCTATGAGCATCTGTTTCTTGGAGAGGGACATGATGCTTGGAAAGGTGGAGGATCATCGAAGGAGAGGAAGACCCTCAACCAGGTGGATTGACATGGTGACTGCCACAATAGGCTATAGTGTGTCAAGAAGTGTGAGGATGGCACAGGATAGGACAGAGTTGAGATCTGGTGTTTGTACAGTTGCTATGAGTTGCACTTAACGGCACCTAACAACTTGTTCATAGGTCACTTCCTGAAATTTTTCAGTGTCAACTAAGTCTTTTTGGTTGTGATTCTGCATAGTCCTTCCATGTTCGTCACACACCCAACCCCCTCATGTTCTTTTGATATTCCTGGATCACTCAAGATTTTGTCTATAGCACCTCTCAGTATTACAACTAAAGGCTTGAATTTGTTTAGCATCAGCTAGTTCTTTTGGTAGTGATTATTCCATCTTCTTTTGATTTTTCCTGTTCTTTCAGTATTTTGCCCATAAAATCCTCCAGTTTATGTTGGATTTTTGTTTCCAAAAGAAACAAAACCCATCCACTGCCAGTGAGTCGATTCCATCTCATAGTGGCCCTCCATTATTAAGCTGTGTAATTGTTACAGTATTCCCAAGGCTATGTATAAGATCCAATTGCCCATTTTCTGTCTCAGAGTAGCTGGTGGGTTTGAACTGCTGAATTCAGTTAGCCGCCCAATACCCTATGTGCTGTATCAACAGGGCTTCTTGGACTAATGCATTATTATTGTTGATGTGTGCCATCAAGTCACTTGTGACTCGTGACTCATAGTGATCTTATCTCTGTACAGCTCTGAACCCTGCTCTATCCTGGGCCAACTTCATTCTCTCAGAAACACCTACCCCTATTACCACAGTCTTGAGTTAATTTGTCTTATGCTGTACAGAAAGTTCTCATATGCCCTCCCCTCAGTGTCTTCTATTGTATTAACATTTACCTTAGTGTAGGGTTTGCAAGAACTTACCCATAGAATCTGGTCTTTGCTCTAGTTCCTGAGATGTATATATCCTTGGAATTTAAAAGGTTTTGATAAGTATTCAAGATCACACATAGCAAATAGGTTAGGCAAGGTGCTGAAAGTGAGACTCAACTAGGAAATGGTCAGCCAGAAAGGCCTGTCTACTGATCTCACCACATGGTAGCAACTTTTCTCAGGGAAGAAAGGCTGACCACTCTGGGAAGATATTAGTCAAACTTAGGGGACAGGGGATTAGCTATCCTCAGACGACTTTGTATTGTTGTTGTTATGTGTTGGCGAGTTGCCTGCGACTCATAGCAACCCTAGGTACAACAGCTCTGAAACCTGTCCTGTCCTCAGCCAATCTCACTGACTCTGACACACCTACCCCAACTGCCTCAATCACTGTATTAATCTATCTCATCTGGGCCTTCCTCCTGCATTGTTTTTCCTTCCTTCCGGACAAGATATCCTTCTCCAAGGATTGGTCCCTCCTGACCAAATGACCAAAGTATGTGAGATGGAGCTTCAAAATCCTAACCTCCAAGGAGAAACTTGGTTTCACCCTCTCTTTATTTGTTCTAAGACAGACCTGTTTGTTTTCTTGGCAGACCATGGTATGTTCAAGATTCTTTTCCAGCACCACAATTTGAATGTATCGATTCTTCTTCTGTCATCCTTAGTCACTGTCCATCTCTCTGATGTGTAGCAAGTAATTGCAAAGACCATGACCTGAATTTTGGTTGTTGTTATGTGCCATCAAGTCATCTGGCCCAGGCACACCTTAATCTCTAGACTGACACTGTTGCTTCTCAGTACTTGGTAAAGGTCTCTGACAGCAGATTTGCAATTCATCTTTTGATTTCCTTACTGCTGGTGCCAAGAGTGTTGATTGTGGAGTGAGTAAGCTGAAACTGTTAACAACATCAGTCTCTTCTCCATCCATTATGGTGCTGCCAATTGATCCAGTGGTGAGAATCTTTGTCTTCTTGATGTTGAGCTTCAATCCAGATTGAAGACTACAGTCCTTGACCTTCTGCAGCAAGAACTTCAGGTCCTCCTTAGTTTCACCAAGCAAGGTTGTGTCATCTGCATGAAGTACGTTTTAGATGAGTCTTCTTCCAATCCTGATTCCTCCTCATAAAGCCCAGCCTCCCAAATGATCTATTCTACATATAGATTGAAAAGGTATGGAGACAGGACGCATCCCTGATGCACTCCTTTCCTGATTCTGAACCATGCAGTGTCTCCGTGCTCTGTTCTGAGGACTGCTTCCTGGTCCAAATACAGGTTTTGCATAAGCATAATCAAGTGTTCTGAGATCCTCATTTTCCTCAAGATTAGCCACATTTCTACCCATAGCATCCTTAAGTATTGCAGCTCGAGGCTTGAATTTGCTTAAGCTGAATTTCCTTCAGCTTAAGGAATGCCAAAGGAATTTCAGACTACAACTCTTTGCACATTTCATTATAACACTTTGTTTTGTCTTCCCGTGCTGCCCTTTGAAATCTTCTATTCAGCTCCTTAACTTCTTGATTTCTTCCCTTTGTTTTGGCTTCTTGGTGCTCTAATGCAATATATAAAAGACTTCTATTTTGGTCTTCTTCTGTCTTTATAATGACCTTTTGCTTCTTCATGGATGATACTCTTGATATCCTCCCACAGTTCATCTGGTCTTCATTCATTAGTGTTCCAAGGCCTCAAACCTGTTCCTAAATTGGTCCTTACATTCAGATCGAACAGAACAAGGTCAAATTCTTACTCCCATGGATTTGTTTTAACCTTCTTTAGCTTTGATTTGAACTCCACAATCAGCACCTGGTCTTTCTCTCACTGCTGAGAGTGAACTTCTCCAATGATTCCTACCACAGATGTAATCAGTCTGATTCCTGTGCATACCATCAGGTGAAATCCATGTGTATAGTATGTATTTATGTTTCTTATAAAAGTATTTGCAATTAATCATGATTGTGCAGAATTCTAACATTCTATCCCAGCCTAATTTCTGTCACCAAGTCCATGTTTTCCAACTACTTCTTCCTGGTTCCCAACTTTGTATTCCAGTCACCCATTTTTATTAATGTATCTTGGTTGCATGTTCAATCGATTTCTGACTGCTAAAGTTGGTAGAAATAATCTATTTCCTCCTCTTTGGCTGTGGTTGTTGGTGCATAAATTTGAATGATAATGTTATTAACAGATTATCCTGTCACTTACAACACTATATTTCAAGATGGATCAAGAAATTCAGCAAGACCGTGGAGGAATATCATCGCCCCTGCAAGGAGGCTGGTTTTAATGCTGATGAAGCCCACAATATTGTCAAGGAGTGTATAGATGAGGTCTTAGGTGGTGAAGATTATAATCAAAACATTATCAACGAATGGACAGCAAACATAGTGGAACAATCATTAGCACATTTGGTTAAACTGAGGAAAGCGTATAAATACATTGTGAGCTGTGCAGTGGTGCAGAAGAGCGCTTATGGGTTTCACACTGCCAGCTCTTGCTTTTAGGATACTACATCTGATGGAACCTGCACTGTAAGATGGGGGAACCGAACCATGACCTACATTGCCAATGATTTTGCCATTGCTATTGTCCTATAATTGAAAAAAAAATGCTAGGTCAAACCTTTAACTTAAACATTTGCCAGTGTATTTTTTCTAAAAAATATAATAGTAGTTACATACTAATGCACTAGATGAAAAGTGTGCAATATGCTTCACAGCTATCAACAAAAACTGAATATTATAAGCAAGCAACCTCATAGTATGTTGGCAGATTACTTCATATACTACACAGAATCATTAAAAGAGGAAACATTGAATGTTAGCAAGTATAAATGCAAAAATACGGCATGATATGAATAATATAATCTTACATTTACACTGGTTTTTCATTAATTGTATGTACCTAAGGAAATGGGGGATCCATTTAGATGTTAAAATTCCTCTTGCTAGAGAAGAGATGATAAACAGATGATCAGAAACTGCAAGGATAAATGTAGAGACAATAGGAATTAGTTAACCTTGAAGGCTTTTTCTTCCCCACATTTAATTGTGCATAAAATGTAGTGGAATTTCTCCTGGCCCTGCCCTCCCACTACTGTTATAAGGGTAACTAGGATTAATTTGTTTACTTTTTCTGAGAATTATAAAATCCGTTGTTTTTTTTTCATTTAAAATTCTTAGATTTGCAGTTAGTTGAGTGTGAATTAAATCACATGACCTGCATTCCCTAGTGAAACAATAAGTGATAATGTGTGGAGAACATCATAGGACTCAAACAACTGCCTTACAGTTCATTTCATGTGGAACAAACACTGAATGCCTTTTCTGGGCATACTTCTTTGCTAAGCATCATAGCCATCAATATGCTATGCAGATTCTAGATTCAGTTTGGCACATCCTTAGTTGTAAAACTGTAGCACTTAAGCTTGGAAAAGATAAACATTTTTTTATGTGAGATAAAAAAATAAATTTAGTCGTCCATGTAGAAGTAAGTAATATGGAAAGCTCTTATTGACAGAGAATTCTAGATGTAATTTTAAAGATTGCTCCTAGTGAGTTAAGAATGCACAGCATTTGCAGTTAAATGCCTTATTAGAAGTTTCTAAATATCCTAGCAGTGAATTACATCATTGCTTTAGAGACAACCATCTGTAAGTAATTGTAAATACTTACTATATGGGGTTCAAATTGAGTGGAGTAAAATATAAGGTAAAAGTAGACACTCACCTAGCAGGTTATCTAATATCTCAGGGCTCATGAAATATAAAAGTTACTATGAAAATTAAAGGTGAAAAATTAGGGAGCACACAGCTGGCCACCAAATGTGAAGTCATTCTACTTGATCTTGAAAACAAAATCAGTTTTTCATACCACTATTACATCCACTTGGTGAAGTCATGGCTCATTGGAATTACTGAGGGGAAAAAATACTGACAATAATAAAGGAATTTTCTTTTAGGAATGCTCTGTGCATCTTCAACATTTTGCTGAACAATAACTGTTCAGTGCTTAAGGAAAATTTTAAGAAAATATAAGAATTCAGTTTAATGCAGTAACCTACATTTTGACACGAGAAATTCTCAAAGCCATTATTATTATGCTGCTGGCTTATGTGCCCTTGAAGATTTTATTAGTGATCAAAATATGTGTCGGTGAGGCTCATTTTTTTATAATCGTGGTATAACTCTTTTTTTATATATCCATTTTTATTTTTATTGAGGCCTACTTTTTCAAAATCATTAGAATATAACTCGTGAGCCTGCTTTCTGCTGTTTGTAATGAAAACAAAGTAAAGATTAATTGCTTGTAAAAAAAAAAGATGGATCAAGAAACAGCCTTTTTGTTTTAGAAATTTTTAAATTTTATTATTTTTTTGTGTGTGTACCATCAAAACGGATCTGACTGGTACAGGAGGAGAGATTGCCATGCCTCCAGCAGAGCATCTGGTGGATTCTAACCGCGCACCTCTGGGATTGCAGTGCAGCTTCTTGTCACTAGACCACCAGAGCTCTGTAAGATACAGCATTTTTAACTATGAAAGTGACCCCATTTTTTTCTCACCTTTTCATCTCCAGTGTAGTAGATAGATCATATGATTCTCTGGTTCAGTATGTCCCATGCCAATTCATCTTGTTTCGTCAATACCTAATATGTAAAAATTGTTGCGTTCTCTTTTTTTCTTAAAGATGTCCAGTATTCCTACATTCAGGGTTCTCACATTCCACATTCCAATCACTAGTTTCTGCTTACAACTGTTTCTTCTTTGTGTTTCCAAATTTGAGGGCTCAGCCTCAGTTGTTGTACCTGTTACTTTATGTGTGTTTTACTGAAAACTTCAGTAAAAGTGCTGGATACAAAAGTTCCGTGAGCTTTCTGGTTGGTGAAAAACATCGACATTCATAAGAGGGTGTATTGTTGTTGTGTAACATTGAGTCAGAAGCAACTCAAAGCTGACACTACAACAGGTTTTCAGTGGCTATAAATCCCAGAGGAGGAGACTGCCCATCTTTCTCTTGCAGAGCCACTGGTGGATTTTAACTGCATGCCTTTGGGACTGCAGTGCAGCCAGACAAAGTAGTTTGAAACACCAGTTGCTCCATGAGAGAAAGATGAGCACTCTGATTTTTTTTTCATTGTTGAACATTTTCTTTTCCCCTTCCTTTACCCCTTCTTCAACCCACCCTGCAATGCATTCAGTGTTCCAGATTATTGTCATAAATATAATGACTAATCATATATTACTTTCAGGCAGTTCTTTACTTCATTCTCATCTAATGAAAGGTTCATTATCTTTTCCCTTCTCTCCTCAACCCACCATGTCTATCCTATTTTATAACAGCAATGTTATGCAGTATTTGTCCTTTGTGACTGAGATATTCCACTCAGCATAATGTCCTCCAGGGTCACCCAGAGTGTATAAGGTTTTACAAGTTCATTATTTTTCAATGATGTGTAATACTTCATTGTGTGAATGGACCATAGTTTTTCCAATCCATTCATTTCTGAATGGGCACTTGGATTACTTCCATCTCTTTACTATTGTGAATAATGCAGCAATAAACATGAGTGTGCAGCAACATGTCTTTTGATTTCTTGACTACTGTTACCATGGGTTTTGATTTTAGATCAAAATAAAATTAATTGACAACCTCTATCTATCCTCCATCTATCATGATGTTGCTTATTGGTCCAGTGGTGTAGTTCATTTTCTTGATGGTGATACATAATTCATATTGAAAGTTATAGCCTTTGCTTTTATGCTTCAAGTATTTCAAGTATTATTCACTTTCTGCACACAGGGTTGTGTCATCTACATAATGCAGTTTCTTGTTGCTGAGTCTTCCTCCACTCTTGAAACCACATTCTTCTTCATATAGACAAGCTTCTAGAATTATTTGCTTAGCTTGCCTATTTAATAGGTATGGAGAAATGATACATCCCTGACACATACCTTTTTTTTCTCTTTAAAAACATTTTTAATTACATACGTATCTAAAGGTCAGGATTCTTAATACTTTGCGGAGAGAGTAAAGGAGAAAGTGATAAAAGATTGCTTTTCTCAGATGCTGACAGTGAGACTTGATGCCTGGAAGATTTATCTCAGATTTAGAAACGACGACACAGTAGAGTGAAGCTCATTCATTCTGGAATACTCTATCTCCAAGCAAACCTTCCAACCCCCTTGACACTACCTTCATTTTCGGTTATGCAGTTCTCTGTTGTTTCTCTGCTTGTCTTATTTTGCACTTTTCTTTGATGTCTCTAATCCTACTGATCCACACAGGTGACCAAACTTTCATCGTAATCTGTAGCATTCAAATTAAAGGAATGGTTTCAGAGCATACCACCCAGTGTGTTCAAGAGCTTTGTTTAAACATCAAAGGAAGAACACAGACAAGTCCTATGATAGAAATATAACTAATCACTTGCAAATACATCTTTCCTATCAGTAGGAGCTTAACCTTTCTTTTTAATGTGACTGGAAAAAAGTGGGCTTATTTCCATCCTCTCTGTTTTGTTTAAAGAGGTATAGAATTGTGCTATGAAAAAGAGATTATATTTGTTCTTAAGGTAACACAGACCAAAGAATAAATAAGCATTTCAGAATGTTCCGTTTTTTAACAGAGTGACAAGAAACTGAATTTTATGCAAACCCAAAAGCAATTTATCACTTAATTAAAACTAAATTACTCCAGTGAAGCAGACTTCAATAGGGGAAAAAATACTTTATTATCTATCAGTAGTGCAAGGAAAAAAATATCAAAATGTTTATCAAAAAAAAAGAGAAGAGACAGACTTATTTATTTGTTGTCTGTCAGGGAAAGCAATCTGATGCTTTGTAGTACATTGATTAGGATCAATTTAACTTCATCCTTTGCTCATGGTTTTATCCATTCATGAGGGGCCTGCGAAGGATTTATTTGAGGTGTTCAGACACACACCTTTCTTAATATTAAACTTTGCAATATTCTGTTTTAAAAAAAAGTTTCTTACAGGGATTTTTTTAGCACAATTATGGGTTCCGGAATCCCTATTCTTCTCAGTGTTAACCATGATTCATTATGATCCACAGAGTCAAATGTATTTGTATACTCAATAAAACAAATAAATATTTTTATAATATTCTCTGCTTTTAGCCAACATCCATCTGGCATCAGCAATGATATCCTTAGTGCCAAGGCTTCTTCTAAATCCAGTTTAAATTTCTGGCAGTTTCATATTTGTAGCAGTTTCAGCAGTTTTTAAAATAATTTTCAGTAAGATTTTGCCTGCATGTGTTATTAATAGATCATTTATTTCCACAATCTATTGGAGCACTTTTTTTTTAAATGGGAACAACTAGATCAGTTAGCCAGATAGCTATCTTCCAAATTTCTTGGAATAAGCTAGTAAGCATTTTCAGAGCTGCATTTGTTTTTTGAATCATCCCAATTGTTAATTTATCAGATTCTGGGGATTATTTTTTTATTTTATTGTGAAAACATGTATGGGGACACAAGGGGGTGAGGATTGGGAGCAGAAGGGTAAGGATAGGCAGGGATGAAATCGCAAGGCTGCACAATTTGATGGATAGAGGGAGTAGGCAAAGGAAATGAGAAAGATCCAGTGGGATCTTTGTGGAAGAGACAAGATAATGATAAGCCTAGTCCAATGGTGATTACGTGTGTGTGTGTGTGTGTGTGAGAGAGAGAGAGAGAGAGAGAGAGAGAGAGAGAGATTTTTTAAAAAACAAATACTTGTGGGTTTTTCATTTTGGAATGGGGCACAGACTCTGGGGCTTCTTCATGCTGAACAGGGGCATTGATGTGAAAGGTGGAGGGGAGCCCACTTAACACGTTGTCACACACTGTTAAAATTTATGACCTTGCTTAGAAACACATTCGCTGTCATTTGCGGCAACGTGTTAAACACTTTACTGGTGGTCCTGGGTTGAAGCTACATGCCTTCTTGTTCAGTTAAAGGTATTTTCCTGATGTTTACTGCCCTCTGGACTGCAAAGTATATGCCAAGGTGGATCGAATAGGGATGGCTGGCCAAACCCTGAGGCTCCATCCTCCTTCACTTCCTTACCTAATAGTAATATATCCCCTTTGTATCTGGAACTGGGTTCAGGGTTCAGGTCTAGAGAAAAAACTCGGTGTTAAGGTTACCTATAGGAAAGGGAGCAAACCTAGAGAGAACAAATAGAAGTTACAAATAGAAGGGATTTGGAAGTGTTACTTACAGGTGTACCGGGGGAGGAGGCTCAGATAAAATTTTTTGTATACCCTAGGCAGTTTTCCCCAACGACTTGAAGGCTCTTTCCAGAGGCCATACAGCACACCCTGAGGGCTGAACGGTTCACCACGAAGGCCAGACAGCTCACCCCAAAGACCAGACAACTCTTCCAGTGGGCCAGACAGCTCACCCTGGAGGCTGGGCAGCTCTCTCTGGGGCCAGGCAGTACACCCTGAGTGCCTAACGGCTCACCCCCAGAGCCAGATAGTTCTCCCCAGGAGCTGGGCCGCACATGCTAGGGACAAACAGCTCACCCCAAGGGCTGAATGGCTCACACCAGGAGCTTAATAGCTCTCCCTCCGGACAGGTAACACACCCCGGGATGCCAGGCTCCACACCTCCCTACCGAAGGCCTCCCCCAAGGTCTGGATCCTGTGCCTCACTGAAGACCATGGCCGGGGACAGGACCCCCAGTTCCGGTGCCATCCCATTGCCCCTCTCCCCTCCACCAAGTGATCAGACTACAATTTGATGTATGCATAACTTCCCTTTACAAATGAGGAAGTAGCTTTGAGAGTAATAAACAGACGCTCCCTAGGTCTGAACAATTCTTGGCAGCAGTAGCCAATAAATCAAAAGGTGTGGTGTATTGAGGAGATCTGCAGTCTGATATGTTTTTGTTAAGTGTCTTCAAGTCATAGACAACTCATAGTGACCCTGTATTCTTTCAATTATATTAGTCCTCTTGATGTTGAGCTTCAGTCCATATTTATGACCAGCAGCCAACTGCTTGGCTATTTGGGTATATATAAGTTGTGTGGCCTGTTTCAATGTGGCTTACCCGGCCTCCTGCTCCTCACATTGTGTCTCTTGCCACCACCGTCTTTCTCCACATTCTGGGACTATTTTTTGAACCTTCAGTGCAGTTTAAACTTCCATTATAATCACTGGTACTTGATCATATCCTACTTCCTAAAATGGTACAAGGTCAACCAGTTGGTTTTGGTTTTCTTTCTGTGTATTCTTTCCATCTCTTGCATCATTTATTAATTTGCTAATGGAATCTTTTAGTATTGCAACCAGAGGCTTGAATTTGTTCTTCAGTTCTTTCAGCTCAAGACATAGCAAGTGTGCTCTCTTTTGGTTTAATTCCAGCTCTTTGTTCATTTTTTAAATACTGTGCTTTGTCTTCTCAAGTTGCCTTTTTAAGTACTCTTTTCAGCTTTTTTACTTCAGTATTTTTTTTCCTTTGGTCACTCTGTATTCCAGTGCAATTTCAGAGTCTCTTCTAATATCCAATTGGGGTTTTTTTTCTACCCTGTCTTTACAATGTTATTTCGCTGTTTTTGTGTGGATAATATCCTTGATGTTCCCCAGCAACAAATCTGGTCTTCAATCTTTAGTGGTCAGTGTATCAAATCTGTTTTTAAGATGGTTTTTAAATTTAGATGAGACGACTCCAGGCCATATTTTAGTTCTTTTAGACATGTTTTAATTTTCTTCAGCTTCAATTTAAATTTTCACACGAGTAACTAATGATCTGTTCCACAGCCAATCTCTGCTCTCATTTTGACTGATGATTTTGAACTTTTTCAAAGTCTCTTTCCACAGAAGTAGTCTGTGTGATTCCTATGTAGTCCATCAGGTGAGGTTCACCTGTAAAATTGCCATTTATGCTTTTTCTAAGAGGTATTTGCCATAAATAATTCAACTGTGTAAAATTCAGTCAATCACCAGCCTCATTACTACCACCAAATCTGTATTTTTAACTACCAGTTTTTTTTAATAGTGCAAACAAGTAATGACACATTTATTAGAAAGTTACTTCATCAGACAACTTCCCTTCCTGCAAGAAGATACAGAGAAAAGGGCTCCAGCCCTGCCCCCTCCTCTTTTTTTTCCATTAATTTTAAAGAAAGTTTACAGAAACTTTGGATTTCCATTCATTCACTGTTGCACTTTTCTCCCTGCCCACCCTTCCACTCAATTAGTTTTTCTCTTTGAAAAGTAAAAGAAAAATTCTTTCAATGTTATACAATCCTTCCCTCCTAGTCCACTTCACTATGTAGCCTTCATTCTGGACACCTGTCATGACAATAATACTTAATCATATATCCCTTTTAAATAGTTCTCTTCCTCAATGCAGTATACATTATTTATTCCCTCCTTCTCAGTCTCCCATCAATCCTGATGTCAGTCCCAGTTTACAACAGTGGCACTATGCAATATTTGTCCTTTTGTGACTGAGATATTTGACTCAGCATAATGTCCTCCAGCGTCACCCATTTTGTTTAATAGTTCATGAGTTTGTGGATGGGCAATTGGATTGTTTCCAACTCTTTGCTATTGTGAACAAAGCCAGGATAAACATGGGTGTGCATATATCTGCTTGGACGGTGATTATGGTTTCTTTAGGGGATACTGACAGCAGTGGAACTGCTGAGTCAAACGGTATTTCTATATGCAACTTTTTGAGAAAGCCCCATACAGCCTTCCATAGTGGTTGCACCATTTATACTCCTACCAACAGTAAATAAGGGTTCCAGTTTCTCCGCAACCTCACCAGCATTTGATGTTTGCTGTTCTGTTAAATTTTGCTGTTCTTACTGGGATTCTTATTCTTTTGTGGAATTCATAACACATTCAAGGATGGTTCAAAATAAGAAAAACAATCACATTAGCAAAGTAAAGAACAGGAACCACATGATCCTATCAATTGATGCAGAAAAGGCCTTTGACAAAATTCAACACTTTTTCCTGATTAAAACACTCAACAAAATAGGATTAGAGGGGAATTTCTTCCACATAATAAAAAGTGTATATGCAAACCCGAGAGCCAACATTGTTCTCAATGGAGAGAGATTCAAGGCATTCCCTTTGAGAACAGGAACTAGGGAAAGGATGCGCACTCTCACCTCTCCTATTCAATATTGTATTGGAAGTCTTAGTGATAGCAATCAGACAAGAGAAGGAAATAAGAGATATCCTAATTGGCAAAGAGGAGGTAAAATTATACGCAGATGATATGATAGTATACTTAGAAAACCCTAAAGACTCAGCAAGAAATCTACTGGACATAGTTGATCAATTCAGCATAGTGGAGGGATAAAAGATGAACATACAAAAATCAATTGGATTTCTCTACAGTGACAAAGAGAATACAGTACTAGAGCTAAGAAAAACAATGCCCTTCACAAGATTAAATACTTGGGAGTAAATCTAACCAGAAGCACAAAGGATCTATTCAAATAAAATGATGAAGCATACTACAAGAAACAAAAAGAGACCTGGAGAAGTGGAAGAATATCACTTGCTCATGGATAGGAAGACTCAGTATTGTGAAAATGACAATACTATCAAAGTCAATTTACATGGTCAATGCAATCTCAATACAAATACCAATTCCATTCTTCAACAAGATGGAAAAGGTAATCTCCAATTTCATTTGGAATAGAAAGGGGCCCAGAATAAGCAAAGCATTCCTTAAAAAGAGAAACAAGATAGGAGGCATCTCATTCCCTGATTTCAAATCCTACAACATTTCCGGATGGTTAAGACAGCATGGTACTGGTACAATGACAGGGCTTTTTTATTTCCAATATTTACATTCCAATTACCAACTATTATTAATGGATCTCGGTTCAGTGATGTGTGTGTGTGTGTGTGTGTGATGCATCAAGGCATGGGGTATCCACCCTGGGGCAGAGTTTCTGAGGGTCTAAGATGAATCTACCTGGCTAGAGATCGAAGTCTTTGCCAGTCCAGGGGATGATTGCAGGGAGGTACCCAGTAAGAGATGGCTAGTGCAAAGACTACTGATCTGACATTTCCATGAGTGGACAAAAGTGTTGGTGGACAGCTGAAACCTTGTTCGCCCAGGAGCACAGGCCCCTCCCACAGTGACTGCTGTTCACATGCGCCACCTCCAGCTCACCATAGATGACACTGTGTTCAAAAATGGCTCTGGAATGTGCAAGGCAGGCTTCGCGAACTATGACGCCCCCCAGGCAGCTGTGGGACGCCCTTGGCACCAGGGTGTGATGGTGGGCATGGGCCAGAAGGACTCTTACATGGGTGACGAAGCCCAGAGCAAGAGAGGCATCCTGACCCTCAAGTACCCCATTGTCACCAACTGGAACAACATGGAGAAGATCTGGCACCACACCTACAACAAGCTGCGTGTAGTCCCTGAAGAACATCCTGTGCTACTGACAGAGGCCCCCCTGAACTGCAAAGCTAACTGGGAGACAATGACCCAGATCATGTTCAAGATCTTCAAAACCCCCGCCATACACGTCGGCATCCAGGCTGTGCTGTCCCTGTATGCCTCTGGCTAGACCACAGCATCGTGATGGATTCTGGCGATGGGATTACCCACACTGTGTCCATCTACGAGGGGTATGCCCTCCCGCATGCCATCCTGCTTCCGGACCTGGCTGGCCGGGACCTGAGAGATTACCTCATTAAGATCCTCACCGAGCAAGGCTACTACTTCACCACCACATCGGGATATTGTGTGCGACATCAAGGAGAAACTCTGTTATGTTGACCTGGACTTTGAGCAGGAGAGATGGCCACGACGACTTCCTTGTCCTCTTTGGAGAAGAGCTATGGGCTGCCCGATAGACAGGTCATCACCATCAGCAATGAGCATTTCTGCTGCCCCAAGGCACTCTTCCAGACCTCCTTCCTGGGCATGGAGCTGGTGGCATCCACGAAATTACCTTCAACTCCATCATGAAGTGTGATATTGACATCCAAAAGGACCTCTACGCCAACACAGTGATGTCTGGTGGGACCACTATGTACCCAGGCATTGCCAACAGGATGCAGAATGAGATCACAGCGCTGGCTCCCAGCACAATGAAGACCAAGATCATTGCTCTCCCTGAGTGCAAATACTCGGTGTGGATCCGGGGCTCCATCCTGGCTCCATCCTGGCCTCCCTATCCAGCTTCCAGCAGATGTGGATCAGCAAGCGGGAGTATCCAGCTTCCAGCAGATGTGGATCAGCAAGCAGGAGTATGAGGAGTCTGGCCCCTCCATGGTCCACAACAAATGCTTTCTAAGCAGACTGTTAGGTTGCATTGCATCCTTTCTTGATAAAAACAATAAACCAAACCAAACAAACAAAAAAAAAAACACCAGAGCTGAGAATTGGCGTGGCTTTGTTACTTTTTACATTGTTCTTTTTTTAAAATATTCATTCCAAGTAACTGCAACATGGTGAGGTGACAGGAAGCTCCTGCCTCTTCCAAAAGCCTCTCCTTTCCCCTAAGAAGAAGAGCCCTGTGCCCACCTGTGTCATGCAAGGACAGCAGTGGCAGGGAGAATTGCTTTTGTGTAATTTATACCTAATTCAATTTTTTTTTTGTTAAAAAATCTTCCACCTTAATATGTATTTTTTAGTTTTTGTTTTCAATAGTCAGCCAAAGGGCCCTACCTTTTTGGGGCCCTTGCCCTTTCCCCCAGCTCTAGAAATATGAAGGCTTTTGGCCTCCCTGAGGTGGCTGAGATGGGGAGGCAGCCAGGTTTTACCTGTACACTGACTTGAGACCAGTTAAAAAAAAAGTGTAGAGTGTATAAGGGTGCCCAGAAAGAGAGACCCCAGTCAAAGAAGGTGTGGCCACTAATCAGGGGACTGATTGCAGGTCAGGTGTGGCACAGTGATCAGGCGAGAACACCCTGAGCACTTCTGGCTAAAGACAAATGATGACCTGGATGTGACCTGAGGTAGAGCTGGCCATCCCTGCTGACTAAGGAGAGTGAGTGAGCAAGGGGGACATGGGGAGAAATTGAACTTTTACCGTGTTTATGCATATCATTGCTGCCACTAACACCACCTTCTCTTGGTTCACGTGCTATGTGGATAACTTGGCCATACTGTGCTGTTTATAGTTTCGTGTTCTGTTGTTTTGCTTATTCTGTTTCATTCTCATTTCTTCCTTCAGATTGTTTGAAGTAGTCCTCATATTTTCCTTTTAAACTGTAGGTCGAATAATTGATAGTTTATTCTAGATTTCCCATTTCATTCTCATTTCTTCTTTCAGATTGTTTGAAGTAGTCCTCATATTTTCCTTTTAAACTGTAGGTTGAATAATTGATAGTTTATTCTAGATTTCCCATAGCAAACTTTTTCCTTTAGGATTTGTATACTCACCACCTGTTTTATTGTTTGCTCTTAAGGTTACAAGCACACATCTGTCAGCTTGCTAAACTGTGGCAATATGTATCCTGCTTGTGGTATAGTTTGTGTCTATTCTTGTATCATTTGTGTATGTATGTGTTCCTGCTGCATAGTTTGTGTATGGGTTTACTTTGTGTTACAGTTTGTGTGCTTTCTTGTTGCATAGTCTATGTATTCGTGTTATTGTTGTATAGTTTGTGTACATGTGTGCTTTATTGTTGTATGGCTTGTGTATGTGCTCTTGTATGGTTTGGGTATGTGTGTATTCTTGTTATATGGCTTGCATCTGTGTTTTCTTATTGCATAGGTTGTGTATTTGTGTGCTTTTCTGTTGTATTGTTTGCTTTTATGAGTACATTTGTCCGTTGCTGCACTGAAATGACTTGTTATTGCTGATACTGAGGAAAGATTGAAACTGTCACAACATCAACTTCCTTGGATCCACAATTAACACCTTTTTTACCAGCTGTCAGGAAATCAGGAGACGCATTCCACTGGGAAACTCTGATGTTAGGGACCTCTCCGAATTGAGGAGTAATGATGTAAATTTGAGGACTAAAGTGGGTCTGAATCAGGTCATGGTCTTTCAGATAACTTGGCATGTACCTAAAAGCCCTGAATGAGTAAGGAGGACAGAAAAAGAACTGATAACTTAGAGCTGTGGTGTTGGAGAAGAGCACTGAACATCCCATGGATGACCAAAAGAGCAGATATGTCTTGGAGAGGATGCAGCCAGAGTGTTCTTTGGAGGCAAAGATGATGAAACTTCACCTCACAACTTTGAGCCTGTTGGTAGGAGGGACTATTCCTTGGAAAAGGACATAATGGGTGGTGGGCCAGCAAAGAAAAGGAAGACCCTCAATTAGGTGGATTGACACAGTGACTGCCACAATGGGATCTAACATGTCAGGTGATATGAGAATGGCACAGGATAGGATAAGGCTCAGATCTATAACTCACAGGGTAACTAAGAGTTGTACTCAACTTTATGGCACCTAACAATAACAACATGGAATCTTATTGGCCATTTTGAATCAGATTATTGTATCAACTAGACCAGCCATGAGAAATGGAAGAGTAAGGATGTTTGTTTTAAATATACACATGCACAAACATGTTAAGTCCTGTCGAGTTGCAGAAGACTCATGGTGACATGAACACTTGTGTATCTTTCATAGTTTCTCCAAGTTCATAGGGCTTCCAGAGGCAAGCTATTTTGGAAGTGGATACTACTCGTTTCCAACCTTGTTTTAACTGGAGAGCTCCAATAAACACTGTCCACCATGGGTAACCATTATCACATTTGACACAGCAGTGTCAGTGTTTAGCACTACAGCAACCACAAGTTACCTCTGTACAGCAAATGGACAGACCAGTGTGTATATTCTAGAAATACAATACTTTGAATGATAGGATATTATCCATAAACATGTAAAGGAGAATTGTTAATATAAATGGATTGAGGATCAATGTCAAGAAGACAAAGATTCTCACCACTGGGCCAATTAGCAGCATCAGGATGGATGGTTAAAAGATTGAGATTGTTCACAGCTTCAGTTTGCTTGGCTCCACAGTCAACACTCTTGGCACCAGCAGCCAGGAAATTAGAAGACGTATTGCCATGGGAAAGTCTGCTGTTAGGGACCTCTCCAAAGTACTGAAGAGCAATGGTGTCTCTTTGAAGACTAAGGTGCGCCTGATATAGGCCATGGTCTTAGCTATCACTTGTTATGCATCAGAGAGTTGGACAATGACTAAGGAGGATAGAAGGAGAATTGATGCCTTTGAGCTGTGGTACTGGAGAAGAGTATTGAATGTACCCTGGACTGCCAAGAAAACAAACAGATTCATCCTGGAAAGGGTCAAACCGGGCTGCTCCTTGGACGCAAGGATTCTAAGGCTCCGTCTGACATACTTTGGACATGTAGCAAGGAGGGACAGGTCCTTGGAGAGAGACATCATGCTTGGTAGGGTGGAGGGACAGCGCAGAAGGGGAAGGCCCCCTATGAGGTGGACTGGTTCAGTGATTGGGGTAATCGGGATGGGTGTGTTGGAGACAGTGCGACTGACACAGGACAGAGCAGAGTTTAGGGGTGTTGAACATAGGGCTGCAAGCGACTCGACGGCACCTAACAACAACATATGGGCTAAGTCGTAAGTCTACACGTACAGGAGGAGATTGCCGATCTTCTCCTGATCACTTAGCCACAGCCACACTTGGAAAAATTAAGGGATTCTACCAAATTTCACAGTGTGAAATTGATGAAACATGCAAACAAAACACAATAATTGGCAACTCATATGCAAAACGTAGAAATAAAGAACTGGTAGTTGATGGACTTGGTGACAAAAACGGGACTATAGGTTGAATAACAAGAATTTTGTTCAAAGATATAGTCATTGTATATTCCTTTTATAAAAAGCATAAACAATGATTATTCACACATAAATGAGGAATCAGATTGACTACATCTGTGGAAAGAGTTCAGTATCTGTAGTCAGAACAAGACAAGGAATTGAATGTGGAACAGACCAATACTTACTCATGTGCAGGTTAAAATTAAAGGTGAAGAAAATAAAAATAAAACCATGAAAAGAAAAATACAATCTTGAATCTACCCGCCTTTGGCACGTTGTCTTGACCTAACCCTTTCCCTACTCCACCAGCATCCCCTTCTGCTCCCATGACTCAACAACTCTCCCCCGATCCAGCCCTTGATATGATGGCTTAGGTCTCAAGCCCTCTGTGGTTCTTCTTTGTGCTTCTTCCAGTTTTCTATACTGCAGCTAATATCTCTTAAGTTTAGGGGGTCTCTTAAGTCCAAATATCACATTGTAGTATTAGGGAAGCCTTCCTGTCTCAGATGGTTCTGAGGAAGTCCTTTGTCTTGAACTTCTACTCCAGGACTTAATGTGCCTTAGTGCCTCTTCTCTTGCATTTGCAGCACAGTGCTGACACAGAGGATAGTTTCGCCCAGGAGAGGGTGTTGTGTCCTCCAGATCTGGTATGCGGCCAAGAGCCCAAAACTATTTTACCTTTCGGACTCATTCACAGGTGTTCTGGGATTGTGGGCATTACCTACACTGAATGGAGCTAAGGTGAAAATCCCCCACCTTTCTGAAGCCCCAAAACTATTTTCACTATCAGAACCTGCCCTCCTAACTTCATGGGCTATAATGTTCCTAGTGCCATGGCTGCTTCTATATCCAGCATACACTCTGGCAGTTTTCTGTTAATATGCTGTTGATCTTACTTGCATGTGATATAGTTCGGTAATTCCCTCACTTTGCGAGGTCACTTTTTTTTTTTAATGGGAACAAATATGGCGCTCTTACAGTCAGTTGTGCCAACTGAGCACATCCTGGACAGTATCTGTTGAAATATGTCTCAATTAATATACCATCAGTTCTTGGGGCCTTATTTTTTGCCAATTCCTTCAGAGCACCTTGAACTTTCTCCATCAAATTCCAGTGTCAGGCAATTCTTTCCAGAACAGTGACTGTATACTCCTTCCTTCTTTTACTGCTTCCTGGATAATTTAATATTCTGCCCAAAGCATCCTTAAGTATTGCAACTCAAGGCTTTCATTTGTTGTTCAGCTTAAGAAATGCTAGGCAAGTTTAGCCCTTTCAATTTGCTGACCCCAGCTTTGCTTTGCCTTTCCATGCTGTTTGTTGTTATGTGCTGTCGAGTCGCTTGCGACTCATAGCGACCCTATGCACAACAGCCCTAAACTCCGCTCTGTCCTGTGCCAATCGCACTGTCTCTGAC
>NW_006399946.1:6243128-6244297 GCF_000299155.1 Elephantulus edwardii
ATCCTCTCTCCAAGTTCATAGGGTTTCCGGGGGCAAGCTATTATGGAAGTGGATGCCACTTCTCCTTCCAAGCTTGTTTTAATCGGGGAGCTCCACCCCACTCTCTTTCAACATTGGGTAGGCAACCATTAACGCATGTGACACATCAGTGTCAATGTTCAGCCTCAGAGCAACCACAAGTGACCACGGTACAGCAACTTGTACACCAGGGCTATATGACCTAGAGGAATAGCTGAACAAAAACAATGAAAGACTAGCCCGAGGGCCCTTTTGGGCTTGAATCCCCCCGATGCCTTAAACCCTAGGCCAAGCCTGGCTTGCCTGGCTCCGGGAGGCAGAGTAGTCCTTCACGTCCAAAAACTGCCACAACACCCGCACACATAGCACCATGCTCTCTCTGGCAACCAAATCATAGCAGCCCTGGGTGAAGCAAACCTGGGATAACATGGCCGCCTTCTCTCTCCTCTTCCCCTTTTGGGTTTGAAGCCTCCTGTTGCCTTAAACCCTAGGCCAAGCCAATAACCAGAGCCAATGTAAGGAAATGGAGTATTTCCTCCAAATTGGAAGTCTTCAATCAATCAAGATGCATTAGTAATAATGGATGACTGAAATGCCTAAGTTGGGAATAGCAAAAAAGGATCAGTAGTCAGAAAGCAGGGACTTGGTGACCGACATGGGGCTAGAGATAGAATTATAGAATTCTGTACAACCAACAATATATTCACTGCAAATACCTTTTACTATAAACATACCAAACTATGTACATGGATTTCATCTGATAGTATATTGCTGTTACTTGCCGTCAAGTTATAGCGACCCTATGTCCAACAGTCCTAAACTCTGCTATATTCTGTGCCAATCTCCCGCTCGCCAACACACCTACTACCATTACCCCAATTACTGATCACAGAGGGTCATCCTCTCCTGCACTGTACCCTTACCCACCCAAGCATGATGTCCCTCTCCAAGGATTGGTCACTCCTTGCAACATGGCCAAAGTATGTCAGACAAAGCTTCAGAATCCTTGCCTACAAGGAGCAACCTGCGATCATCCTCTCCAAGACAAACTTGTTTGTTCTCTTAGCAGTTCATGGTATATTCAATACTCTTATCCAGCACCAAAGTATGTCAGACAAAGCTTCAGAATCCTTGCCTACAAGGAGCAACCT
>NW_006399946.1:6244604-6247815 GCF_000299155.1 Elephantulus edwardii
CCTTTCATTGCTTTACAAACTCTCCCCCAGGTCCACTCCACCACGTAGCCTCCGCTCTAGACTCGTCATGACAAAAATACCTAATCACATAACCCTTTTTTTCTCCCTCATCTGTTTCAATGCAGTATACATCTTTGAACCTGTATTTCTCAGTCTCTCCCCAGCCCCAAGGTCAGTCCTGTTTTACAACAGTGGCACCATGCACTATTTTTCCTTTTGTGACTAGGATACTTCACTCAGCATGTCCTCCAGAGACACACATTTTGAATAATATTGCATGAATTCCTTGTTTTTCAATGCAGCATAGAATTCTATTGTTGTGAATATACCACAGCTTCTCTATCCATTCATTTGTTGATGAACACTTAAGAGTGTTTCCAACTCCTTGCTACTGTGACAAAACTTCAATAAACATGGGTGTGCATGTATCTTATTGGATCTCAGTTATGGTCTCTTGGGGGTATATTCCTAGTAATGGAATTGCTGGGTCAAATCATATTTCTATATGCAACTTTTTGAGAAAGCGCCACACCATTTCCCACAGTGGTTGCACCATTTTACGCTCCCACCAACAGTGAATAAGGGTTCCTGTTTCTCCACAACCTTGCCAGCGTTTGTTGCTTGCTGTTCTGTTAAATTTTGCTCTTCTGACTGGGGTGAGATGATAGCTCATAGTTAATTTGCATCTCTCTTAGAGGTAGGGATTTTGAACATTTCTTCATGTGCTTGTTAGCCATCTGAATGTCGTCTTTGGTGACGTGCCTGTTCATATCCTGTGTCCATTTTTCTATCAGACGGGCTTTGATAAGACCAACCTTCATCCCATTCTCCCAAACGTCTTTTATCAAAGCCCCTGGGTTCTCAGTGGCCTCCAGGTGAAAGGTATACTGGTTGGCCCCTGTGACACCCATTGGCTAAACCCTGCTCTATCCTGGGCTAATCACAATGCCTCTCACACACCCATCCCGATTACCCCAGTCACTGAATCAATCCACCTCATAGAGGGTTTTCCCCTCTTATGCCTCCCTGACATCCTACCAAGCATGATGTTCCCTCTAAGGACCTGTCCCTCCTTACAATATGTCCAAAGTATGTCAGACGAAGCCCCAGAATCCTTGCCTCCAAGGAGTAGCCTGGTTTAACCCTCTTCAGGGTGAATCTGTTTGTTTTCCTGGCAGTCCATGGAACATTTAATACTCTTCTCCAGCACCACAGCTCAAAGGCATCAATTCTCCTTCTATCCTCCCTAGTCATTGTCCAACTCTCTGATGCGTAACAAGTGACTGTAAAGATCATGGCCTGTTATCAGAAATACCTTAGTCTCCAGAGACACACCGTTGCTCTTGAGTACTTTAGAGAGGTCCCTAAGCAGACTTTCCTATCGCAACACCTTTTTTGATTTCCTGGCTGCCAGTGCCAAGAGTGTTGACCATGGAACTGAGCAAACTGAAGCTGTGAACAATCTCAATCTCTTCGCCATCCATCCTGATGCTACCGATTGGTCCAGTGGTGAGAATCTTTTTGTCTTCTTAACATTGAACCTCAGTCCATACTGAAGGCTGCAGTCCTTGACCCTCTGCAGCAAGTGCATGAGGTCCTCCTCAGTTTCAGCAAGCCGGGTTGTATCATTTGCATAACGCACGTTGTTAATAGATCTTCCACCAATCCTGATGCCACACTTCTCCTTATAGAGCCCAGCCTCTCGGATAATCTGCTCTGCATACAGGTTGAAAGGTATGGAGATAGGACACATCCCTGGAGTACATCCTTCCCAATTCTGAGCCATGCAGTGTTACCCTGCTCTGTTCTGATGTCTGCCTCTTGCTCCAAGTATAGGTTTCACATTACCATGATTAAATGTTCTGGGATTCCCATTCTTCTCAGTCAGCCATAGTTTGTTAGGATCCACGCAGTCACACACCTTTGCATAATCAATGAAATGAAAAAAAAAAAAAATCTCAAAGGCTCACTCTGAAATGAATTTTTGGTTTCTTTATAATAGATAATTGGAGGGAATATAACATCCAATGAAAATCACTTTTAAAATGGGATCAACCCATTCTACCATGAGACCGAAACGGTAATCTCCAGTTTCATTTGGAATGGAAAGAAGTCCCAAATAAGCAAAGCACTTCTTAAAAATAGAAAAAAGGTAGGAGGCACCTCACTTTCTGATTTCAAATCCTACTACACTGCTGTGGTGGGTGGTTAAGACAGCATGCTACTGGTACAATACAGACACATACATCAATGGAATAGAATTGAGAATCCAGAAATCAGGCCATCTCCTTATAGTCAACTGATTTTTGACAAGGAGATGAAATCAGTTAAGTGGGGAAATGGTGTTGGAAATGGTTAGCAAATGGTGTTGGAAAAATATCTGCAGAAGACTCCAACAAGATCCACACCTCACTCCATATACAAAAAACTCATGTATCCAGGACTAAAACCAAAGACTATAAACTTCATTAAAGAAAAGCTTGGACGAATTGTAGTAGTCCTAATCCATAACATAAACAGTCTTTAAGTATCTTGAAAAATCTATAACCAGGAGAAGATGAATGGGACCTTCTAAGACTCAAATCCCTATGCACATCCAAAAACTTGTGGAACAGGGTCAAAAGGGAAGCCAGAGATTGGGAAAAAGTATTTGGTAATGACTTTTCAGATAAGGGACTTATATCCAGAATTTATAAAATACTTGAGCACCACAAGGAAAGAGAAATAATCCAATTGAAAAATGGGCACAGGATATTAACAGACACTTCAACAAAGAAGACATTCAGATGGCTAACAAGCATATGAAGAAATGTTCAAAATCCCTACCTCTAAGAGAGATCCAAATCAAAACAACTATGAGATATCATGTCACCCCAGTCAGAAAAGCAAAATTTAACAGAACAGCAAGCAACAAATGCTGGTGAGGTTGTGGAGAAACTAGAACTCTTAATCACTGTTGGTGAAAGTATAAAATGGTGCAACCACTGTGGAAAATGGTGTGGCGCTTTCTCAAAAAGTTGCAAATAGAAATATACCATTTGACCCAGCAATTCCATTACTAGGAATATACCCTAAAAAGACCATAAAACAGACATCCAAGCAGATATATGCACACCCATGTTTATCGCGACTTTGTTCACAGTAGCAAGGAGTTGGAAACAACCCAAGTGCCCATCAACAAACGAATGGATAGAGAAGCTGTGGTATATTC
>NW_006399946.1:6248311-6256200 GCF_000299155.1 Elephantulus edwardii
CAAATCAGATCTGACTGGTACAGGAGGAGATTGTCCCTCCTTCCCCGGCAGAGCATCTGGTGGATTCAAACTGTGCGCCTCTGGGATTGTAGTTGCAGCTCTTTGCCACTAGGCCACCAGAGCTCCCCTAATAAAATTAAATTTAAAAAATTAAAAAAAAAAACCAAACAAAGAAACAAACGAAAAAAAAAGCAACAAAACCAAAAACAGGATCAAATCGTGCGTGTTTGAAATATTTCATCTGTTGCACTGATGGGGCCCTGTACAACGATGGCAGTTATGTCATTGGTATTTTAAACATCAGCAAAGTGACTTACAGTAAGATCTGGAGCTCCCAGACAAAGAAGAATGGTCCCACAATCAATTGAAAATTAGCCTATGAAAACTCCTTTAATGATGGATTTCTGACAAAGTATTGTCCTGTGTAGTGTTGAGATGAGAACTCCCTAGGTTGGAAGGTCCTCAAAATACAGTAGTCGGTGAGCTCTGGTGGCCTAGTGGCAAGAAGCTACACTGCAATCCTAGGGGTGAGCAGCTCAAATCCACCAGATGCTCTGCTAGAGAAGGTGGAACAATCTCCTCCTGTACCAGCGTACCAGTCAGATCCGATTTGACGGTGTGAGCACGTGCATGCACGTGCACACACGAACACCCCCCCCAAAATACAGTGACCCGAACACAGAGGAAAATCAGGCCACTGTTCACGAGGTCACAACAATTTGTCAATGACTCAATGGCAAATAAAATATATTTGACCTTAAGATATTAATATATTTCCAGCAAAAAAAAAAGTAATATATATTCTATTTTAACTTTCTCTATTATTAGGATCAAAAGACAATTAATTAAACCATCTGAGAAAGTGACCAATGTTTTGAACCAATTTTAACTTAAGTATCAATTGCTATTAATAAATATTTGGAAGAAAACCCACAGAAAAAGATTTATGATTTGAAGCAGTATTTCAAGATGAAGTATACAAATCAAAACAGTCTTTTAATAAAAATATTTAATGCTGCCAAAAGGTATAAAAATACAGTAGGAATGGCAGTAGAATACAAAGTAGTTTCCTTTCACTTCTTTCTTTTACATCTTTCTATATTTCATACACACATGTAAAAATAAACCAAATTAGATTAGCAAAGTCTCCTGCTGGTGGGTGTTCTTCATTCCCTGGATATAAAGTTTACTTTGTAAACAGACAGTTGTAAGGCAATCTAAAGATCTATCAGCCTCACTTTAGTTTCCAGAGTGGCCGTCATGTCTTGCTTGCACATCAATGGTTCAAAATTTATAGATGGAGTATATTCTTATGGATGCAGTATATTCTTATGTCATGAACACTTAGGTGTCTGTCAATCTTGGCCTAAAATATAAAATGAGAAGTTACCCATTCAATTCATACTTCCTATACAGACACAAACATAAAAGATCAGTGAAGGAAAATGGCAGCAAGACTCATTACAACTTGGCACATTCACTTCCACTAAGGGCTTCATTCTTGCTGTAGTGAAGAAGCTAATGTTCAACTTTAAAACAAAACTGGTTATTTGGAAGTAGGATCATAGTAAGGCACCATAATTCACATTATTCTTCAAAGTCAGACTATAAATTTGTGAGGTTTTAATTTATATTTTGTAATATACTTTGTAAAACCCCCCTGTTGAGATACTGGCAGGTGCACCAATTAAAATTATATGGCATGTGCCAGACCTGCACGTCAACATATACCTAACTTAACATACTTTCCACAGCTTAAAATATTTTCAGTGTAACTGCCTGGAAATAAAATGAGCTTTATACTTATATTAGCAGCATGCTTTTTTGTCCTGAAGGATAGTATCAATGCTATGATAACTGAAGTGACTTATTATTTAAATGACTATCATTATCAAAGAAAATACAACATGGATCATACTTAGTGTAAAAAAGAAAAAAGCAAGTAAGTTTACATAAAAATTGGTAACTAACGACTGTAAAGGCAAATGAATTTCACAATGTTTACAAATAGCTGAAATTTGGTAGTACAATCTTCCCCACTTTGACTCCCCTCACCAATTAAAATCCAAACACTTTTTAATATAGTTCCAAAGATATGAAGAGGAAATATAAATCATATCCACATTCAGTCTAACAGTAAAAATTATAGTAATTTAAAGACAGATACATGAAGTATTTAAGAAAATGTGCTCATATTCCCCTATGGGTACAAAGGAGTTTCCAGAATCTTAAACTCAAAGCACTGGAGTTAAAATCAGTATTCAAATTTCATATGCTACAAAAAGTTACTCGACTTACTTGTCATATATTCAGAAAAGGAATGTAATCAAAGAATTACATGAATTACAAAGCGGTTTATAGAATTTAATGGCATTTCTCTGTTTTTTATGTCAGTGGTAATTAAAATTATTTCATAACTTTTTTGGAGGAAAAATACCCTTTTCCCCCCCATTTAAAATACTGGTTCCAACATTCAAAAATAGGGGGAGTGTGAAAAAAATGACATTAACTCTGTAATTAGAATTAGATGTTTTACACACACACACAACTCTCTCTCTCTCTCTGCATAGTCTTAGAGAAACCACTTATTCTGTGTTTCAATGTTTTTACCTGACTATAGGAAAAACATTTACGTGGAAGAAGTACTTAAATATTAAAAATAAATTGCCATGGAGTCGACTCCAATTCAATGACGACCTTAGGTACAAGTATTTTGAATTCTTGAGTGCTGTACCACTGGTGCTGATTTTTTATCTATAAAGTTAAAGAATCAACAATTTCAATCTTTTCTCCATAATATGATGTTTCTATTGGCTGAATAGTGAAGACTTCTGTTTTCTTGATGTTAAAATATAGTCCAAATTGAAGGCTGTAGTCTGAGCTTTTTTATTAAGTGCTTCAAGTCTTCACTTTCTTCAGGCAAAGTTGTGCTGTCTGTGTAACCCATTGTGTTGGTAAGTCTTCCTCCAACCTTAATGTCACATTCTCTATATATAATCTTCTCCAATGATTTTTCTCAGTACAGAGATTAAATATGTATAAAGAAATGATGCATACCGCTCCTGATTTTAAACTGTGCTGTGTTCTCTTGTTCTGTTTAGGAATGTTGTTTGGTCTATGTAAAGATTTTGCATTGGCAAAATAAGCATTCTTATAAACCCATTATTCTCAATATTAGCCATAATTTGCTCTGATCTACACAGTCAAATGATTTTGCATAGTCACAAAACACAAGTAAACAACCTTTTGGTATTTTCAGCCAACATTCATCTGACATTGGCAATGACATTCCTCCTGTTACTATCTCTTCAAAATTCATTTTGAAATTTTGACAGTTGCCTGCTATTCCTTAATATGTTAGCAAGATTTTGCTTGAATATGACTATTTTACAGTCATATGACCACATAATTCTCTCCTAAATTTCTTAAGACTAGTGAGCATGTCCACGTATGCACCTACTTAGTGAAAGATGTCACTGGTATTCCATAAATTCTTGAAATCTTGACAATGCCTTTATTACAGATTAAATTGCTTTCCCTTCATTGACACTGATACTTTTGATCACATAGTATTTCCTGAACCAGTTTAGTGTCAATAAATTCTTTTTGGTACAGTAACTTTGTGTATTCCTTCCATCCTTTGATGCCTCCGGCACAATACGATAATTTGCCCATAGAACCCTTCAATATTCCAACTCAATTTGTTCTCCAGCTTGATATGTCAAACTTACTTCTTTGATTTTTTAATTCCATTTTTTATACACATTGTAATACTGTTTTGTTTTGTTTTTTTAGCTGTTCTTGTTCATCTTTTGTTTTGATCTCTCTACGTTCTAATCAGAGGCTCTTCAGACATGCATTTTGGTCTTCTATTCTCGCCTGTCTTTGTAATGACCTTCTGCTTTCTGCACAGATATCCTTGATGCCATCCCAAAACTAATCTGATCTTTGGTCATTAAGTGTTCAGTGAGTGCTTCATATCTACTTGAGATAGCTTTTAAATTCACTGAGGATATACTCAAAGCTGGATTTTGATTCGTGTGGACTTGCTTTCATTTATTTCAGCTTCAATTTGAACTTGCACATAAGTTAATGATGGTCTGATTCCATAGTCCTTGACCTTGTTTTGACTCAGTCTCCATACCATCTTTCCACAGAAGTAGTCATTCCTGTGCAGTACATTGATCTTGTCTAACATGGATGACTAGTTTAAAAATTTATACAGTGACTAACCCAGTGGTGCACAGTTCAAATCCACCAGGTGCTCTGCTGGAGAACAAAGGACAATCTCCTTCTGTACCAGTCAGATCAGATTGCATGGTACACACACAAAAACAATAAATTTTTTTTTAAATTTTATACAATTATATTCTGCTAATGGAAGTACTTTTCCAGATCAAGTTCTTATGTACAATGGCCATTTGTTTTAAAAAGGTATTTGCAATGAATAAATCATTGTACAAAACTTCATTATTAGATCTCTTAACTCGTTTGTCACCACATCCATATTCTCTACCTACTAGTCTAAGAAATTAGCTTGCAACTTCTGCCATTTCAGTCACCAATTATTATTAATGCATGTATCCAACATGTTAATCAATACTAGACTGCAAAAGCTGGTAGAAGTCTGCAATTTCATAACCTTTGGTTTTCCTGGTTGCTGCATATATCAGAGTCATAGTTTTAATAAGAGCTCTTTCTTGTATGTACATGGATAGTACACTATCATTCATAGTATTGTATTTCAGGCTACATCCTGAAATGCTCTTTTTAACTACGAATGCAATATAATTCCTCTTCAATTTGTCAGTCTCTGTGTCAAATGACAGGATTATTTGACTCAAAGTTGCATATAAATACAAGTCCATCTCCGCTTATTAATGTCTAGGATGTTGATCTTCATGTACTCCAGTTCAATTTCTAATATTCATAATTCAAATATTCTATGTTCCAAATATTAATGAATGTTTGCAGCTGTTTCTCCTATTTTGAGAGTCTTCCAATCTCATCGTTAGATCTCTACTTTTGGTAAAATACCTACCAATGTTCCTCTTTGGTCACAGAATATCTGAATGCCTATTATTTCAAAAGTGGATGGACAAGCCTGCTTCTTAGTCTTAGACTTCGTAGACTACAACCTATCCACCATGGGTGACCAATTTTAAAATTTTGACAATTATTTGAAATTCTGAAAATTGAGGTATTTATCAAACTACACAATGGTCAGTAAAATATTTCGGTATCATCAGGTTCTGATCTTCTGCATCTATTTATACAGACTAATAAGACAGAGTTTGGAAAAAGATGAATTGCAACAACTAAGTCTTGGAGAAATATCTGATTTTTATAAATATTATATACTCACGTAAAACTATTCGTCATATACAAAGATGCAAAATTGCTCAATCTTAGGCTGGTTACAGCTAACAATAGCATCACTTACCTTAAATTCCTTGTGAAGATTAAATAGCATAATACATGGAAAATTTACTAATATGAAGTAGAAAAGCACAGAGAAGTAGAATACAGAAGATTTCCAAAAATCTTCTAAATAGGAAAAACTGTTTTTATAGTTGTTCTAAGATTCTTATTGCCCATGTTTTACCATTATAAGAACCCATGAAAAAGTATTCGTATTTATTATATGGATACACAAAATCTAGAGAATTTTGACTTTTGCAGTTACATAATTTACTAGAGGTTGCAACATATAAGAAGCTATCAACAAATAATCATTTTAAACATGCAACCAAGGCTGATGGGATTTGATGTAACCCAAGATGGCATTAAACCAAAGGTTGATGTAAGTTTATCAGCTAGGAGTTAACATTCATTCTGTAAAAATAACAATCATTGCCCCCCCAACTTAAATCTATTCCAATGTATTCTTACTTCATTAAAGCACAACTACACAATAGTATTTTTTGAAATTTTTCTAAACTAGAAAATATCAAGACCTAAAGATGAATGCACCATTGTTTAAAAATGCAGAACACACCAGGATGATGACCATTTTCTCTCTGGGTACTAACTAAAAGGCAGGATCTGTGCCTCTGTCCAGTGTCTGTGTCTTTGAGTAACAGAGCCCATTTAACAGAATTCAAGATGATGATGATAGCAGATATTCCACCTATCCTTTTAATAACTAAGATATGGCACACAGAAAAACTACTGCTAAAGGTAAAACCTTTACACTACTTATGGATTTCACTACATAGCATGGTCCTCAAGGATCTCCTCTGGAGAGAACATCCATCAACAAATACCTCCACTGCTCAGGTGAAACACACTCCCCTTGCAAGGGTATACCAACAGCAACCTGTGTTTTCTCTAAAGGTTTTTTCCACTGAAAATTAATGGGGTCTACTGTTAGTTGACTCAAAAATTAATATGCTGTATTTTAGCCATGATAAAGATAATTGGAAAAGCTTTTAACCAAAATGTCATCTAAAATGTGAGAGAGCTGGTACCGGAACATAGCTTCAATGCAAAGTGATATATGAAACAACTCTTATCTCCATTCTAGGACAGAGTGATACTGAGTTAAGAAATAGGCATAGCTAAATATCACCTACATAGGAGTCATGGTTGTGTACTGATTAAAATACATATCTACTAACCTAAAGGACTGCAGCCTACTGTGCCCTGCAGGGCCAGTGTCTGAACTGCCTCAACGGCAACGAGCTATGGTTACCATTTATATTCTTTTTTTAACATGTTCACCTTAATTTAACACATTCAAAATGTTATTCCAATTAATTGAAGATATGTATCTATTATTAATAGATTTTCAACTTAAGAGAAAAAAGAAATTAGAACAAACTCATTAAAGTAACCAAGTCTTAGGTAGCAATCTTATGGGGCAATAAAACAGAGGTGCTGGGGTTTCAAAGTAAGGGTTGGTACCTTGGAATCCTTTCCACCACCTCTGGGGATTCACCCTCCCAATAAATCAGGAAATCCAAGGTTCACAGTGGTTCAAATCCACCAGAAGATCCATGGGAGGAAGATTTCCTATCCCCTTCTATGTGATGGACAACCTCAGACAAAGGAAGGTCAGCTATGGGTGAGACATAGGCCACAACAAGAGAAATGGCTATAGTGACTGCAACCATGAGCTTAAGCACAACAGAGACTGTGAAGACAGTGCAGGAGTTGTCCAGCCAGCTCTAAGCAATTAGATCTATAATGAGAATTTAAAGGTTTAAGAAACAAAGTTAACACTAAATGGAATGTTGGCATCTCATAAACTGAACACTCAAGTGGTTAAATTTGTCATACAATATGCTTTTAAAACATTCGGTAAGAAGTTAAAGGCACAATGTCAGGTTTGCACAATGTCATACTATTTATTGAAGTAGAAAGAACTTGAAAAATAAATACTTTACTTCAAAACTTCAGTTCAGTAAACTGAAACCATGGATCATAAAATGTTTATTTTTATTTCCTACATCATAATTTATTTTGACTATAAATTAAGAGTAATTACACTGAAATCTCATGAAAATAAACAGTACTAAGCAATCACTTTTGCAGAAACCAATTTCTTTACAAAGTATTGACCAACTGTGAACTGACTATCCAAGTAAATATAGTTTTCCTTCAAAGCAATTTTTAAACTGAACTAGGAGATGCATTGCAAAGAGGAGGGAGGAATGAAGAAAGGGAGAAAGAAAATGTTTAACAATGAATGAATAATAAAAATAGTAATTTTTTTTATAGGGGAGCTCTGGTAGTTTGGTGGCAAGGAACTGCAACTACAATCCCAGAGGCGCACAGTTCGAATCCACCAGATGCTCTGCGGGGAAGGAGGGACAATCTCCTCCAGTACCATTCAGATCTGATTTGACAGTACACGCACACAAAAATAAAATTTAAAAATAAATAAA
>NW_006399946.1:6259689-6265534 GCF_000299155.1 Elephantulus edwardii
GAGCTGTGGTGCTGGAGAAGAGTATTGAGAATACCATGGACTGCTAGGAAAACAAACAGATTTGTCCTGGAAAGGGTTAAACCGGGTGGCTCTTTGGAGGCAAGGATTCTGAGGCTCCGTCTAACATACTCTGGACATGTTGTGAGGAGAGACAGGTCCCTGGAGAAGGACAACATGCTTGGGAGGGTGGAAGGACAACGCAGGAGAGGAAGGCCCTCTATGAGGTGGATTGATTCAGTGACTGGGATAATTGGAATGGGAGTGTCAGAGACAGTGCGAGTGGCACACAACAGACCGGAGTTTAGGGCTGTTGTACACAGGGTTGCTATGAGTCGCAAGTGACTTGACGGCACATAACAACAACAACCATTAAATCGGATCTGACTGGTACAGGAGATTGTCCCTTCTTCTCCGGCAGAGCATCTGGTGGATTTGAACCACATATCTTTGTGATTGAAGTGCAGCTTCTTGCCACTAGGCCACCAGAGTCCCTCCCCTTTTTTTATAGTAGTACTTTCAACAGAACCTAAAACCAAGATATTTTCTTACCAAAATGTCAATTTTGTTCCTATCTTTTTTTATTGGTTCTCACACGTAGCAATCAAAGGTTAAGTTGGTTCTGGAAGCATCTGATTTACTTTATTACATACAACTTTTCACCAAGGCTCTGGTAAAAGGTATTTAGTTAATATTTTCGTGACTTCTACAGCAGAAGCTTTGTTTCCATTTACCCCATACAGAGCTCTGGTGGCTTAGTGATAAGAAGCTGCTCTGCAATCCCGAAGGATGCTCCATGGAAGGAGGATGGGTAATTTCCTCCCGTGCGATTCCCTGCCTCTGAAAAACCACTGAGGGTCACCTAAACTAGTGGATTAGAGGTACAATGTTGGGCTACAAACCCAAAAGTATGCAATTCAAATCCACTAGCTGCTCCACTGGGGAAAAATGGGCACTCTCTCCCTGTACAACTGACTGCTTCTGAAAACTCTTGTGTAGGATGAGCTATGAAGTCAGTTCTGACTCTATCATGCACACTACAATCATATAAATACACACACACTGATTGTAATATTTTACTGGAATATGAACGACAATTTACAGAATAAATTAGTTTTTCATTCAACAATTCATAATACTGTTTTGTGACACTGAATGGAGGTATCCAACTCTAACAGCACTTAACTTCCACCGTCTGTCTCTAATTTAAATTCCTTTCTGCCTTAACTTTTAAAGGGGCAACAACTGCCTTTTTTATTTTATGTGGTTAATTATACCAAGAAATATGTACAGACTTGGAGTTGTCACTCAATTTAGAGGTTTATTATTTGGCTCAAAGTTGAGCCAATAGTATTAATTCAGTTTCAGACTTAAAAGGGTCCTAAGTATTATTGTCTTGGGATCCTGTCATCTTTATCAGACAAATAAACCTGGTCTGTCTTATGATTTTTAGTCTGGTTTCTATTTTTTCCACTCTTTGTGGGATTTTTATAGTGACCCTGTAAGGCTGTAGTATGATCTAACTTTTCTGGTTCCAGGGTCATTAAGGCTAGAGTTTGCATGGTCTGTTAGTATATGATTTTCATTTCATATATTTTTTTTTTACTCTTAAAATGTATTTTTCTGGGACTATATATAAAGTATGAGGTACAATGTTGTATGAGTTGTTTCCTAATAAAACATTTCTCAAATTACTTATCTCCTCTTTTCATTCACTGTATGTCTGCATGATGGTAAAACTCCAACTGGTTTTCCAGCTACCAAATACCTTAAATAAACATTGATCAGACAATGAGAAACCAAATCAGAGAAATCCAGATTACTGGGAACTAAACATATTAGCAAGCCAATGAACTGGAATGTTTCATGACATGATGACCTTAAACACTGAAACCAAGATACTGAATCCTGAGGTGTCTGATTTACATGAGGAGCTTCAGTAGCTCCTCTTCTCTTATAAATATATCACACAACTTTGCCAATTAAACTTTACACAAATGTTGAATTTACTGGCATCAATTAAAATCTGCTGTGCAACGTTTTCCATTTCCATGAGTGTTGGCTCTAATGCTTTTCTCCTGTTGTCCATATTAATACAATCTCTTCTAAGTACATTTCTTTTTTCCTTCTCTTTCTTATCAGCAGGGTCATAAGGCATTTGTCCTCTTGTGAGTCACTTAAGTTCACTTTAGCAAAATCCCTCTAGCTGTATCCAAGCTATATAGTAGGCAAGTATCAAAACTTCGTTTACCCTATTGACTATGCAGTATCCCATTATACAGATAGAGGAATCGCATTTTGTTTATCCATTCATTGTTAGGGGGCATATACATTGTTTACACATTTTTTTTTATTATTAATGTATACTGCTGCAATAATCAGTACCAGAGGAATGTCTGTCTGTTTCACTGACTATCCAAAGGTATTTGACTGTGTGGATCACAACAACCTGTAGCTCAATCTGAGAAGAATAGGAATCCCAGAACACTTGATTGTGCTTATGTGAAACTTATAGATGGGTCAGAAAGCAGTCATCAGACCAGAGCAAGGAAACACTGCATGGTTCAAAATCAGGAGAGGTGTATGCCAGGGATGCGTCCTATCTCCATACTTCTTGAGTTTGATGAACACGGGGATTTAATTTATCCTCTTGATTGTGCATTTTCCATTATACTTGCTAGTCTAAATAGATGATAGCTCTTAAGTTTCTATTTTATCCTTAATGACCTTTACCTTTGAGTATGAAGTCTGTCTTGTGTCTTTTCTACACATAAATATCCACTTTTCTCAGTATCATTTGTTAAAGTAGCTGTCTTTTCCTTACAAAATGAGTTCCATCTTGTCAAAACACACTGTCCAGAGCTAGATGGATTTCAGGGCTGTCAATTCTATTCTATTAGTCTATGAACCAGGTGGTACTATGTGTACCAATTAATTACTATGGCTGTGTACTAGGTTTATTACTAAAAGAGTTTTCAGAATTAAGTTTAATCATTTAAGTATTTAATAATTTTAATGAAGATATATTTTCAACTACATAATAACTGGAGTACAAATGCTATACAAGAATACCAGTATCGGTGCAACCACTGTGGAAGGCAGTATGGCGCTTTCTCAAAAAGTTGCAAATAGAGGTACCATTTGACCCAGCAATTCTACTACTGGGAATATACCCCAAAGAGACCATAAATGACATCCACGCAGATGTATGCACACCCATGTTTATCGTGGCTTTGTTCAAAATAGCAAGGAGCTGGAAACAACCTAAGTGCCCATCAACAAACGAATGGATAGAGAAGCTGTGGTATATTCACACAATGGAATACTATGCTGCATTGAAAAACAAGGAACTCATGCAATATTATTCAAAATGGGTGAGCCTGGAGGACATTATGCTGAGTGAAATATCTCAGTCACAAAAGGACAAATACTGCATGGTTCCACTGTCGTAGAATGGAATTGATATCACGGTTGGGATAAGTCAGAGAAAAACTGGATAAATTATGTATACTGCATTGAAACAGATGAGGGAGAGAATAATTTAAAAGCAATATATGATAGGGTATTATAGTTATCACAAGAATCCAGAATTAAGGGTTCATAGTGGAGTGTACCTGGGGTGGTGGGAGGGGGTGTGTGGGGATTGTATATCAAAGAAACAATTTTTCTTTTACTTTCTCAAAAAGAGGAGCAAACTGGGGGGAGGGGCTAGGGGGGAGGGCTAGGCAGGGAGAAAAGTGCAACAATGAATGAATAGAAATCCAAAAATCTCTGTAAATGCTCATTAAAAT
Source organism: Elephantulus edwardii (assembly GCF_000299155.1). Classification (NCBI taxonomy): domain Eukaryota; kingdom Metazoa; phylum Chordata; class Mammalia; order Macroscelidea; family Macroscelididae; genus Elephantulus; species Elephantulus edwardii. The sequence continues at coordinate 6,263,478 of NW_006399946.1, forward strand.
TATTATAAGAAATAAAAAAAAAAGAATACCAGTATCCGAATAAACTGTTCATACTATTTTCTATATGGTAATATATGCATTTGTAATACTTAATTACACTGACCCTGGTAGAGTAGTCCACAGGGAATTGTACTGCTAAAGGCTAAGCCCCTCTGGTAGTCAAAAACACCAGCGGAGTAAGATGTGCAATTTCTCTCATGTAAATTATAGTATCAGAAATGCAACAGAGAGTTGGCTGAGTCCATTCCAACCTAACAGCAATGAAGTTTTTTTAGCTGCTATGTTCAACAAAAGACTTAAATTTGTTTTTCAGTTCTTTCAGCTTAAGAAATGCAGAGCAAGTTCTTCCCTTTGTATTTGCCAATTCCAGCTCTCTGCACATTCCATTATAGTACTTTACTTTGTCCTCCCGGGCTGCCCTTCGAAACTGTCTGTTCAGCTTTTTCACTTCACATGTTTTCATTTAGAAATGGCTTCTTGACACTCCAGTGCAATTTTTAGTCTCTTCGGACATCCACTTCGTGTTTTTTTTTTCTTTCTCCTCTGTTTTTTTTAACAACCTTTTGCTTTCTTCATGGATATCCTTCCACAACTCATCTGGTCTTCTATAAATGGTGTTCAGTGTCTCAAATCTAGTCTTAAGATGCTTATGAAATTTCAATGGAATTGATCCAAGATCTTAGTTCCTGTGGACTTATATGGCATCAGGATTGGAGGGAAACTCAACAATAACTTGTGTCATGCAGATGACACAGCCTTACTTGTTCGAAGCGAGGACAACTTGAAGCATTTGTTGCAGAAGATCAAAGAATGCAGGCTTCAATATGACCTATATCTCAGTATCAAGAAAACAAAGATTCAGGAGCTCTGGTGGCCTAGTGGCAAGGAGCTGCAACTACAATTCCAGAGGCGAACGGTTCAAATCCACCAGATGCTCTGCCGGGGAAGGAGGGACAATCTCCTCCTGTACCAGTCAGATCTGATTTGACGGTACACGCAAACAAAAAATATTTAAAAAAAAAGAAAACAAAGATTCTTACCACTGGACTGGTAGGCAACATCATGATGGATGGAGATGAGACTGAAACCATTAACAGCTTCATCTTGCTTAGATCCACAATTAAAACCCCTGGTATAAGCAGTCAGGAAATAAGGAGACACAATGCACTGGGAAAATCTGTAGTTAGGGACTTTTCCAAATTATTGAGGATTAGTGATGTCAGTTTGAGGACCAAGATTTTTCTGATTTAGGCCATAGTCCTTCCGATTACTAGCTATGCATCTGAGACCTGGACAATGAATAAGGATGACAGAAAAAGAATTGACGTGTTTGAGCTATGGTATTGGAGAAGAGCACTGAACATCCCATGGACAGCCAAGAGAACAGATATCTTGGAGAGGGTGCAGCTGGAGTGCTCTTTCGAGGCAAGAATGACGAGGCTTCATCTCACATACTTTGGACATATTGCTAGGAGGTGCTGTTCCTTGGAGAGGGACATGATATTGGGAAGAGTGGAGGGTCAGCAAAGAGAAGAAGACCCTCAAACAGGTGAACTTAAACGGTCACTGCTGCAATGGGCTCTTCTGTGTCAGGAACCGTGAAGACGGCATAGGACAGGACTAGGTTCAGATCTTTTGTTCATAGGGTTGTTATGAGTCATACTCGACTGGATCAATGACATATAACAACTGTTGATATTTTAATCATTCCAATCGTTTCTCTTTATAGGTACCGGTTTCTTAACAAGACTGAGAGCTCTCTGCTAACAATGTCATCACATACTGCTTATCCCCTTTGGCAATTAAGAAAAAGTCACATGAACGCAAAAGCAGAGTCTCCCTTATTTCATACTCACAGTTGCATCAAACTCACCTCTCACTCTTTTCCTCTACTGTATCCTGCATTTTAGAGGGCAATCCTGTACACCGGTCACTCACAAATTTTCCTTCTTCTAAGCCTAATTTGTTCCCATTGTATTTTTCAGTCATTATTTTGATTGATGAATGATCAAAAGCAGGAGATAAATCTTCTTTAGAAAGTTCTCTCCATTGTTTCT
>NW_006399946.1:6265634-6266977 GCF_000299155.1 Elephantulus edwardii
AATAAATAGTAATTTTTTTTAATGAAAACTTTTTCGTTCTGTAAAATTGGGTAAACTCTAAACATAAAGAAATGCAAAAATACAGTAAAAACTACTTATTTGGATTTCAAATTGTTTGTATCAAACTTCTCTTTAGGAAATGGAAATCTTATCAATACAATTACATCAATGTAAAATTTAGAGCTCTCAAGCTGGACTTTAAAATAAAATTAACTACAAAAGTAAAATAAAACTAGGCAGCTATCAAATATATTAATCCTGAAATGATTAAGAATATAAAATACATCATACACACCATTTAAAGGTAAATTTCTTTCCATTAATAACACAGATAAAACCACAATATTTATTGCTTCTATCAAGTGCATGTTAAAATTCAGATAGTCTCCAAAACTAAATCCCTGTCATAAAGGATTCCCAATCTGGCAGAATGAAATGCCACATTTAACATGTATGAATACAGCTGCAAGATGCACCAGTTTCAACAAACATTAATGTCTTTATTTTATATAGCTGTTTACAGTTTGGAATTCAGAGAAACTTGACCTGAGATGCTGGGATTGTGAACAGTACTTATCTAGATGCTATCTAGTCTACCACACCATTTGTGGGATATGAGGAGTTTGTTGTTAACAGACGAATCTAAGTGATTAATGTACCATTGTCAGCTATTTGTAGAGAAGTCTGCTGGGCAAAATTAATTCCTTATAGGACACTCTGCTGAAAAAAACATGTCCAGCCAAAACAGGTGACAACCAAAAGGACTGACACAAATGCAATCTTAGTGAGAATAGGTTGCCAATATAACCACCTTTTTCTTTTTCGTTCAGTCTCATTTAGCCTCTGTCTCATCTGTTGAACCTTCTGAGCTGTGTTAGCTTTTCTGTCTTCTCGGATACGTTTCCGGAGAATACTATGGATAAACAAAAACAAAAAGAGCAGATAAGAATCACATCCACCTATTTTTCATGTCTAGCAAAACAATGGGGGGGGGGGGAAGCCTAAACATTCTAAAAGGCTGAGAGACATACTCTACGGTATTCAGCAACCAATTTCTCATTTAGTTATGTATTAGTAGTACTTTATTTTTAAAGGAGGTTGAGTTTTCCAGTATGGAAATACAAAGGAAGAGGAACAGTTGTAAGCAGACACTGGTGATTAGGACATGGAATGTGAGAACCATGAATGTAGGAAAATTAGATATTGTTAAGAAAGAAATGGAACGCATAAATATTGACATACTAGGCACTGGTAAGATGAGATGGACTGGCATGGGGCATTTTGAGTCGGATGACCATATGATATATTACTCTGGAAATGAAAAGGTGAGGAAAAATGGAGTT
>NW_006399946.1:6267077-6289817 GCF_000299155.1 Elephantulus edwardii
TTTGTTCCCATTGTATTTTTCAGTCATTATTTTGATTGATGAATGATCAAAAGCAGGAGATAAATCTTCTTTAGAAAGTTCTCTCCATTGTTTCTAGGTAAGGAAGAGAATTAAAAAACATACTAAATTTGAAAATCTGTTTCTTTCTGAAATAAATAATTTATGAACAGAAATTATATATTCAATTTAAGATTCTATTACACTAACAAATGAAAGTAAAAAGGCATTTTACCATACCAGTTTTAAATATATCTAAAGTTTGTTGTTGTTATGTGCCATCAAGTCACCTGCGACTCAAAGCGACCCTATGTACAACAGCCTTACACCCTGCTCTATCCTGTGCCAATCTCATTGTCTTTGACACACCTACCCCCATTACCCCAGTCACTGAATCAATCCATCTCATTAAGGGTCTTACTCTCCTGTTGTCCCTCCACCCTCCCAAGGATGACATCCCTCTCTGAGGACTGATCCCTCCTTACAACATGGCTAAAGAATATCAGACAATGCTTCAGAATCCTTGCTTCCAAGGAGCAGCCTAGTATCACCCTCTCCAGGACGAATCTGTTTGTTCTCTTAGCAGTCTATGGTATATGTTAAGTTTAGAAATTAAAAACTAATAAAGCACTTAATACTTACATGTATCAGGGTATGGCAAAACAATTAATAGACTCTAGTGGGCTTTTCCTATTTAAGACAAAAGTTATTAATCACAACAAGATTATTGTCCAAATCAGACTGGTAGGGAACAACATGACACTAGAATATGCTGGCATCTTATTGTTTGTTCACTCTAGTGGAGGTCTGAGATCTCCAAGTGTGTTCACATGTGCCAGAAGACTTCTTTTTGTGATCTCTCAAAAGTTGCTGGCCCATCATGGGGCAAGAGAAAACTCAGAAAACTGTCTGAGAGCTTCAGAAGAGAAGGTAACAGAGGTAGGAATTAGACTAAGGGAAGGAGAGAAAAAGTCCATTTCTTTGTTTTGTTTTTTTTTTTACTTTTATTGTATTATTTTTACGTGTACCGTCAAATCAGATCTGACTCGTACAGGAGGAGATTGCCCCCTCCTCCTCCAGCAGAGCATCTGGTGGATTTGAACTGTGTACCTCTGGGATTGCAAGGCAGCGTCTTGCCACTAGGCCACCAGAGCTCCCTAAAAAGTCCATTTCTTTATTTACAAAACCAGGATGGCATCAGCTATCTTTAGAAGGCATGTAGATATGTTCACTTATTTACTGATGAAATACAAGTACAGTGCTACCTCTGGCAAATGTTCAAGGGCGAGAAGTGGAGAAAGAAGGTGCTTGGGTCCTAAAGATTAAAGTCGTAGAAACTTAACACCAGAGTAGAAGGCAATGGAGAGACCATAATCTCTCCAAGTCTCAGAGCTGCCGCTGTGCACTGCTGCTTCTGGAAACACCTTTACCACCTTTCCTTCTTCCAGTGGCAACAGCAATAAGGGAAACAATAATTTTGGTATCAGCAACTTTGACCCTGGCTCAAAACGACTTTGTCTACACAAGTGGATTGCTTTTCAAGTGTCTCAAGTTTTAGCACAGAAGCAAGAAATTTTGGATCAAATGTCCAAGAATTTTAATGATTTTGAATAGAAATTCATGCAAATTTTCCAGGAATTTAAGAGGCACTCAATCTGGCTTTGTGTAAAAATGGCACTGTTAAAATCAACCCTGTATGACTTCTTAAAAAAATCCTCAGGAAAATCCATTCATACAGTGCATTTGCCAGTAAAGAGGAAATTAAAAAAACCAGCTTGCCTAACTAATATATCTCTATTTATTTTGTATTTGATTCATAAAGCACTTAAGAGAATGTGAAATCTTAAGAAGTATACCATAGGAGGTGGACGACAGTGAGCAGTGTAGGTGGGCGTAACTGTGCTGCGAGGCGGTGAACATGTGAGTATTCTCTGACAAGTATGCCTGGAAAGATAAGATTCTGAAATTAATCTTAGAAACAACAGGGTAGAAAAGAAATTCCTGTGTAAGGGCCTGGTAGGACACAAGCTATGCCTAGTGGAACATTATGTCAAGAGTTAGGAAACAATTATAATGAAACATGAGAGTAAGATGTTTTCACTTTACATGACTGTGTTCATTTTCTTTCCTTGTTTAAAAGGTTTAGCCCAAATCACATTTTTTATAGTAAAGAAGATACGTAAGACACCTACTACTACACACTATACTGCTTTTGACATTAAAAAACCTAATGTCACTTTGTCATGTATCTTAACAATTCAGCACATATTCTTATTCTGAGATCAGGAGTAGTTTTATCCGAATTATGGGTTTGCAGTTTATTTTCCTTATACCTTTCTAATGCTTCATTGCATTTCCTGGTTTGGTTGGTTTTTTCCTATCATGAAACCATTTACAATCCCGAAGTAATGAAATAAACACTTTTTCTTATTGTTATATTCCCTGGTTTACTATACTGCTGTAACAAACTGGCTACATATAAAGACTTTATCACTATCCTTTTCTTCTATCATTGAAGGAAGTACATTAAACCTAACATCATTGAAACTGAGATATACTAGGGACATGATAGCCAACAATCTTGGCTGAAAACAGAGAGTACCAGATGACTGTGTTTCATAGACTACACAAAGCCATTTGACTGTGTTGATCACAACAAATTGTGGCTAACCTTGAGAAAAATGGTAATCTCAGAACATTTAATTGTATTCATCTGAAACCTATACTTGGACTAAGAAAGAGTAGTCATGGTGCAGGATTAGAAAAGGTATATGTCAAGGATGTATCCTATCTCCATACCTTTTCAATCTATATGCAGAACAAATCATTTGGGACTGGACTTTAAAGGAGAAGTGTAGAATCAGGATTGAAGGAAGACTCATTAATAATGTACATCATGCAGATGACACAACCTTGCTTGCTGAACCTGAGGAGGACCTGAAGTGCTTCCTTCAGCAGGTGGGCCAATTAACAGCTTCATGATAGATGGAGAAGAGACTGAGATTATTAACAACTTCAACTGTCTTGGTTATACAATCAACACTCTTGGTACCAGCAGTCAGAAAATCATTGCATTGGGAAAGTCTGCTGTCAGGCATGTCTCCAGAGTACTGAAGACCAACGATGTCAGTCTGGAGATTAAGTTACGCCTAATCTAGGCTATGGTCTTCACAAGTGCTTGCTATGCATCAGAAAGCTCATCAGTGACTAAAGATGATAGAAGAATCGAAGAATTTGCATTGTGGTGCTGGTGAACAGTGTTGAACATACCGTGGACTTGCCATGAGAACAAACAGATCAGTTCTGGAGAAGGTGAAAACAAGCTGCTCTCTGGAGGCAAGGATTTTGAAGCTCTGTCTCACATATTTTGCTCATGTGGCCGTGAGGGAGCACTCCTTGGAGACAGACATCATGCTTGGAAGGGTGGAAGTATAGTGTAGAAGACCCTGGATGAGGCTATCGACTCAGTGACTAGAGAAATGGGATTAGGTCTGTCAGAGACAATGAAATTGGCTCAGGATAGGGCAGGGTCACTATGAGTCGCAGGTGACTCGAGGGCACTAAACAACAAGGTACAAATGATTTAGTGAGCTAAGATCTTACTAATTTAAGATGACTAGATGTTCCACATTAATGTAAATATACTTTTCTGAAATTAAAAGATAAATACTTAATTGGAGTGCAGTTATTTGATGTGAATGGCATTTAACTATAAGAAGTATATATATTTTTCTCCTAAAAAAGTTTACCTGTATATTTGAATCTCCCTTTATATACTTGGCTCCTTCTATTATAGCCATATATGAGAATCTCAGTTGATCTGGTGTCTGAATAAGTCCCATCCGATACTTTCTCATATTCAGTAACACTTGTTTAATGTTAATATCATTTCCTTTTTCCATCTGCAAAAAAGGGGAAATAATTCAAGCTTTCTGATGTTAGGAGTTCAGAAAACAGGTAATAGAGAATTGCTGCTAAGACGTTTTATTCCTGAAGAGAAGCTTAATCCTGCCATAGTAACTGGTATGCATATCATAACCACTTCAATCCATCCATTCTCCTCATGTCTCAACATATCCTGTAAGTACTACACAGCATTTTTGATCCTTTAGTGGATTTACCAGTAACTCCAAACTAATTTTAACAGTTTCCATTTGTTTGGATAGTATCTGTAATGTTAACATAAATCTATAAAGATTGCTTTCTTTCCCTTCTTTAAAAATCAAAATAACCTCGGGAAAGCAAACCTTTTCAAGTGTTGTTCTTCCCCTTTCTTATGTGTGGATTGTAGACATGATGTCTGGGTATCCTGTAGCTGCCTGAAAATGATAGTGATAGTCCAGATCTATGAGAAATTGCCAAGGTATTATACTGCTCAGACTAAGTTCTAGTATTTAAAAAAAAAAAACACAAACCAGCTTCTCCACCCTTAGAAAATCTAGGAAAAATATCAAACTAGTTAAGAAATGTTCTGAAGTTATGGCAGGAGTTTTGCTGTCTGTCTGAATACATTCCTAACAGACACTCAATCCAACTTTCATGTTCATGATTAATATAGAAGACACCAGATTTTTAAAATGTATTGAAGTTCACATTTAATGTATAAATCCAATTACTGACTAAAATAAAATGTAACCAGCAGAGTGGTCAAGTAGAGCTATAGATGTAGCAAGATTCAATCTGTTTAAAAAAATGTTTGCCTACCAGAAATAGTATTATTAAATTATTTCATTTGAGAATTTTGCATGTGAGAAAGCACAGGAACTCTCAGATAAAATGCAATGAAGCAAAGCTATGTTTTTCAAGTACAAACAAAAAACTAAATAGAAAGAGGCAAGGTAACACAGAATTTAAAGTTATGATTCAAGAAACCAGTCTACTAAGGCCCATATTAGCAATAATCTTAAAATAAGTTCAGGAACGTAAAAAGTAAACTATAAGTAATCTTGAAGAAGTAGAAGATATTATAAATGGCTTAGCTTCAATAACAAAAGGAGGGAGGGAACATGCAAGAAATATAATGTAGATGAATGATAAAATGAGTTTAAGAAAAAAAAGGAAGAAACAAGAAAGAAGCAGGAAGATGGCAAAGGGTCAAGAGAAGTTCCTTGCTCTCCAAGTAAGAAAAGTGAACTTCCTGAAAAGTAAAACAAAACAAATTCAGGTTGAGACTGGGGTGGGATGATAGCAAAACATCACCTCTATGGGAGCAAAGATACTAATCTCAGAAATAGTAAGAACACTAAAATTTCTTGAGTTCTACAGTATAATTAAATATTTTAATTCACTTACTTTTTACAACAACTCTGTAAATAGAAACATTAATTCGTAACTAAGGATAAAGCAAGATAAGTGAAGTACTTGTTCAAGAGCAAGAAATTCAGTATTATATATCTATTTGTATTTGAAAAGGAAGAGAAAAACTGGTTATTTTTTGTAACATATACAAGACTTAGAAAATAAATCAATCTTCTGGAGGAAATTTAAAACTAACTTGGATTTATCTCTAACTGTCATGAGTAAGAGTGAGATTTTAATATTTTTGTTTTAAAAGGAGGAAAAAATTGAAAATCACAGTTCTAGAATAGGGACATCAGAGCTTTTGTCAACTGTTAAGTGCTGTCAAGCCGGTGACTAGAGGAAAATTAGGTCTAAAACCTGCCCTTATCCTGTGCCATCCACATCATCTCTGCCCACTGTTCCAGTCATTGTGTCAATTTATCTATCTCATTGAGGGTCTTCCCTTTCTTTGCTGACCTTCCACTACTCCAAGCATGATGTCTTTCTCAAAGGACTGGTGCCTCCTAGTAAGCCCAAAAATGTGAGACAAAGATTCAATGGAGTCAATAAGCAACATCAAGATATATGGAGAAAAGACAGAACTGTCAATAATTTCATTTTACCTCGATCTACAATCAATAATCTTGGTACCAAGAGTCTGCCATTAGGGAAGAAAAAAATAGTATGAAAATTAAATAACAGACACACTTACCAAAATAAGACAGGTGTCTACTAAGGAAAAAGTGCCAGATCGCCCAATACCAGCACTGCAATGGACTACCACGGGCCCATGCTCAGGGTTCAAGGAGCCAGATTCTCGCACTTTAAATAGGAAATTGAGAAATGAAGCTGGTGATTCAGGAACTCCAAAATCTGGCCAGGTGGTATAATGAAAGTGAGATATTGTTCTGGTTTCACCACTCTACAAAATGAAAATCAAGGTGGGGATAAATTAATTCTAATTAAGAGAAATTAATGTAGTTTGCATAATGTACTTAATAAGAAGTGACCTTCTGTACCATGACTTTTTGATTTAGACTTGAATAATCACTTGCATAAGCTGGGGAAGATTAATACTGTATTAAGTAAGTAATAGTTTTTTTGTAGGCATGTTCTAAACTCTTAAGTCTTCATTCAAATCACACAACAATCTGATTAAAGTCCATCTTCCAGATGATAAAACAGAGGCAAATGGATGCTAAGAAATGTAATTTAGCAAGATAATGGAGTTAGAAAATGGTGGAGCCAAGATAAAATATGAACAATGAGGTACAGAGTTCTCAGTTCTCAACAACTGAACTGTACAATACTGTTCAACGATGATTTCTTTAACTCACACACATTAGGAATTCCTTTCGTTCTAGTTTTCCAAATTTTCTACAAGTATGATTTTATATCTCTTTATGAGTTTTCTTAATTTTTAGAATTCCAAAGTTTTATCATTTTTCTTGTACACAGTATTTCCCACACCCCCCCCTCAGCTTTTGCTATACAGGCACAGAGTAGTAACTCCAGAATGAATGTAAAAAGAAATTTACTCTTTTAGTTGAAATCATTCCTCTAATTAGTGCCATTTTTAATCATAATAATTTCCAATCTAAAACTGTTTTTATGGTTTCATTAAATGTGCTCAGATGGTTTACCAGTATACTAAAAGTTCTGTCTCATAATGCCTGCTCAGCATTCAGCTCTACTTACAAGTACAATTAAATCATTGATAAACTTTATTTCTTCTTCATCTGTGATGATGTTGCCTAATGGCCTGGTGGTGAGAATTTTTGTCTTCTTGGTATTGAGAAGTAAGGCATATTAGCAGTCTTCGATTTCCTGCAGGAAGCGTTTAACATTGTCCTCACTTCCAGTGAGTAAGGCTGTGTCATCTGCATAGCACAGGTTGTTGTTAAGTCTACCTCTGATGCTAAGGCCACATTCTTCTTCACGGAATCCAAATTCTTGAGTGATTTTGTTCTACATATAGACTGAAAAGGTATGGAAAGGGGATACAACCCTAACATATACTTTTTTACTCTAAACCATATAGTGTTCCCTTGCTCTGTTCACACAATTGTACACAATTCATTCTCTCTCTAGCCACATTTCTGTCACCACATCCGTAATTTGCAAGTTTTGTATTCCTTTTACCAATTATTATTCATCATTCTTGATTGAATGCTGAGTCAATTTCCAACTGCAGAAGTTGGTAGAAATCCTGAATTTCCTCATCTATAGCTTTAGTTGTTGGTTTGCATATCCAAGCAACTGCTGTATAACAGGTGTGTCTTCTATGTGTATGAATAGTATGCATTCCCTCACAGGCTCAAACTGTGATTTATGAACTCGAAATAGTCTTTTTTGACTAATACAATGCCATTCTTCCTGAACTTTTCATATCCAGCATAACAGATCATATGACTGATGTGAAGTGGCCAATGTCAGTGCATCTCAACTCACTAATGCCTAGACTATCAGTCTTTTTGTTTGCCATTTAATTTTAAAAATTTACAATTTTCCTAGATCCATAGCTATCGAGCCTGCAAGATAGCATGGCCCAGAACCCTGCCTGGGCCATATTCACCAGAGTTCCAGCCAGCCAGGGAACAGACATGTGCCTTGACCGGATGCTATCTGAAGCTTCTTCTAATGATTCGCTATTAGTGCAAGCAGGAGTGGCATCCACTTCTGAAATAGCTTGCCTCCAGAGACCCTAAGAAATTGGAGAAATGAAGCAAGTTATACAAGTGTTCAGGGCTTTCATTCACAAGGTTGCTATGAGTCACCTATGACTCGATGGCGCTTAACAACAACAACATAGAGCTCAGTTGACCTAATGAACAGAAAGGGATGATGCTACCAAATAAAAGGTGAGTGATTTGAATCTGCGGCCCTCAGGCCTGATTTTAACTGTTTTTGGTGAAACATTCTCCTAGGTGGTATAGCACTGGTCTGTCCATTTGTGGTACAGAGGTAACCTGTCGTTGCTGAGATGCTGAACACTGGGACCATGATGTGTCAAAGGTGATAATGGTTACCCATGATGGACAGTGTTTGGAACAAGCTTGGAAAAAGGAGCGGCATCCACTTCCGAAATAGCTTGCCTCTGGAAACCCTATGAACTTGGAGAAACGAAGAAAGTTATACAAGTGTGTGGGACTTACGTTCATAGGGTCACTCTGAGTTGCCTAGTCAGCACTTAACAACAACAACAACAACAAATTAGTGTTACAACCCTTATCTGCTATTTGTTATACTGAGTGATAAATTACAGTTGGAGTGTATATATGGTACTTGTTTACGGTTTACTCTTCAAAGGACAATACTTTATGCTTTCGCACATTATTTCCTTTTAAGGAGGGAGGATTCTGATGATGTAACTTAACAACAAACATCTTTACTACTTTACCCTAAAAAAAAAAAGTATAATACTTGTCCATCCAGTCACCCATTATTATGAACACATCTTGACTGCATGTTCAATCTATCACCGACTATAAAAGTTGGTAGAAATCATCTATTTCTTCTTCATTGACTCTGGTTGCTAGTGCATATATCTGAATGATAGTGGACTTCCTTGTAAGCGTATGGATGTAATCCTGTCACTCACAATATTGTACTTCAAGATGGATCTAGAAATTACTTTTTTAACTATGAAAGCAACCCCATTTTTTCTCACCTTTTCATCTCTGGAGTAATATATCATATGATCAGCAGACTCAAAATGTCCCATGCCAGTCCATCTCATCTCTCCAATGCCTAGTATGTCAATATTTATGCGTTCCAATTCTTTCTTAACAATTTCTAATTTTCCTACATTCATGGTTTTCACATTCCATGTTCCAATCAGTAGTGTCTGCTAACAACTGTTCCTCTTCCTTTGTATTTCCACACTTGAAAGATCTACCTACGTTGCCCTTTCTGTTAGTCTACGTGTGTTCTGTTGTACATAGGGTTTTAAAAGTTGGGAACAGAGAAGAAGAATCAGTAGCTGGAAAACATGGACTTGGTGACAGAAACAACGCAGTAGAGAGAATGACTGAATTTTGTATAATCAATGACTTATTCATTGCAAATACGTTTTTAAGAAACATAAATGCAGGTTATACACATGGATTTCACCTGATGGTATGCATAGGAATCAGATCAATTACATCTGAGAGAAAAAACGCTGGAGAAGCTCAGTATCAGCTGTGAAAACTAGGCCAGGAGCTGATTGTGGAACAGACCACCAACTACTCATATGCAAGTTCAAGCTGAAGCTGAGGAAAATGAAACTAAATCCATGGGAGCCAAAATATGACTTTGAGTTCATGCCACCTGAATTTCAGAATCATCTCAGGAACATCTTTGAGGCCTTGAACACTAATGAGTGACGACCAGATGAGTTGTGGGAGAATGTCAAATGTATCAACGAGGAAGAGTGCAAATGGTCATTACAAAGACAGAAGAGGAAGAAAAGACGAAAATGGATATCAGAAGAAACTCTGAAGATTGCACTGGAGCAGCAGAGAAGCCAAAATACAAGAAAGAATTCAAGACACTAAAGAGCTGAACAGAAGATTCCAAAAGGCAGCACGGGAAGACAAAGCAAAATATTACAATGAAATGAGCTAGGAGCTAGAGTAGGAAAATCAAAAGGGCCGAACTTGTTCAGCATTTCTTAAGCTCAAGGAACTGAAGAACAAATTCAAACCTCAAGTTGCTATAACCAAGGATGCTTTAGGCATAATATTAAATGATCCAGGAAGTATTAAAAGAAGATGGAAGGAATATACTGAGTCATTGTATCGAAAGGAATTGGCAGATACAGAAGAATTTAATGAAATAACATTTGAGCAAAGCCTATGGTGATGAAGGAAGAAGTTCAAGCTGCTTTGAAGGAAATAGGAAAAAAACAAGGCCCCAGGAACAGATGGTATACCAACTGACATATTTCAACTAACAGATGCTGCCCTGGATGTGCTCACCAAGTTGGGCCAAGAAATCTGGAGAACAACTACTTGACCAACTGACTTTAAGAGATCTATTATTTGTTCCCATTCCAAAGAAAGGTGACCCAACTGAGTGTGGAAACTACAGAACAATATCATTGATTTCACATGGAAGCAAGATTCTACTGAAGATTATTCAAAAATGAATGGAACAGCACATCAGCAGAGAACTGCCAGAAGTCCAGGCTGGGTTTAGAAGGGGTCGTGGTACTAGGGATATTGTAGCTAATGCTAGATGGATCCTTGCTGAAAGCAGGGAATACCAGAAGAATGTCTATCTGTGTTTCATTGATTATGCAAAGGTGCTTGACTATGTGGATCATAACAAACTGTGGCTGACTCTGAGAAGAATGGGAATCCCAGAACACTTAACCGTGCTAATGCAAAACTTATACTTGGACCAAGAGACAGTCATTAGAACAGAGCAGGGTAACACTGCATGGATCAAAATTGGGAAGGGCGGATGCCAGGGATTTGTCCTATCTCCATACCTTTGCAACCTGTATGCAGATCAGATCATCCGAGAGGCTGGGCTCTATGAGGAGAAGTGTGGCATCAGGATTAGTGGAATAACTATTAAAAATCTACATTAGGCAGATGACACAACCCTGCTAACTAAAACTGAGGACGACCTCATGCACTTGCTGTAGAGGGTCAAGGACTGCAGCCTTCAGTATGGACTGAGGATCAATGTCAAGAAGACAAAGAATCTCACCACTGGACCAAAAGACAGCATCAGGATGGATAGCGAAGAGACTGAGATTGTTCACAGTTTCAGATTGCTCGGCTCCACGGACAACACTCTTGATACCAGCAGCCAGGAAATAAAAAAACATATTGCGATGAGAACGTCTGCGGTTAGGGATCTCTGTAAAGTACTCAAGAGCAACAGTGTGTCTCTGGAGATTAAGGTACGTCTGATACAGGCCATGGTCTTTGCAATCACTTGTTATGCATCAGAGAGTTGGACAATGACTAGGGAAGACAGAAGGAGAATTGATGCCCTTGAGCTGTGGTACTGGAGAAGAGTACTGAATGTATCATGGACTGCCAAGAAAACAGATTCATCTTGGAGAGGATTAAACCAAGCTACTCCTTGGAGGCAAGGATTCTGGGGCTTCATCTGACATATTTTGGACATGTTGTAAGGAGGGACAGGTCCTTGGAGAGGTATGTCATGCTTGGGAGGGTGGAGGGACAGTATAGGAGGGGAAAACCCTCTATGAGGTGGACTGGATTCAGTGACTGGGGTAATCGGGATAGGTGTGTCAGAGTCAGTGCGATTGGCACAGGATAGAGCAGGGGTTAGGGCTGTTGTACACAGGGTCGCTATGAGTCGCAAGCAACTTGATGGCACAGAACAACAACTTCTCCATCATGTTGCTGTGATACTGGAAGCCATACCACTGGTGTGTGTGAGGTACTAGCAGGCACACTCATAGTGGACACGCTTCAGCAGAGCTTCCAGATTGAACACAGTCTGGGAAGCAGGATTAGCTACCCAATTATGAAATAACAGGCCTCTGAAAACCGAACGAACATTGCTGGACACTGACAGATACAGTAAAAGTAGAACCCTTATATTCAGTCTGTTGTCTCAGCCACATGCAATTTTTTCTCTCTTGTTCTTAAATGCTACACTATCCTTCTAACATTCCCAGTTCTTACTAAAAATTGTAAATTAATTAAGTGATTGAGTGTTACAAACCAGGTCACTAAGAAATTCAGTGATCATTTGATTACATCACACTAACAGCTAAAATAAGTCTAAGTGGTTTATTTAGGCTCAACATAAATGGCCTCAATGTCAGAAAGATGCTTCATAACCAAGAATATTCCCTGAGAGCAATTAACATGGTTTGTTCAAAATATTTATCTTCTTCAATAGAAGACTGACAAACCTAGATATGAGTTCTGGCCTGTCATTTATTTGGGTTGAAATCTAGGAAAAATCCTTTTAAAATAATGGGTTTTGGTATTTTTAATTTTTTTATACGAAATGAAGAGTTTACAAGAATATTTACCCAGTTCAAATCACAGGAAGACTAATAGCATGGAGGTGCTTTGCCATCTAAAAGGCCAATCTTAGCTTAGCTGGCATTTCCAATTCACCAGCAGCTCTGCAGAAGAACAGCAGTCTCCTCCTTTAGCAATTTACAACCCTGGAAAACCCACATAGGTCACCGAGAGTCAGAACAGGAAAACAATGAGTGAGTGTGAAAGGATCAAATGAGATAGATGATAAAGTGTTAGTCACCTACTAACAAAACACAAACACTATTCTATTATTATTGGAGATGAAATTAGTTCTCACTTAGCACTTTTTTCGAACTAGGGAAACACATTTGTGACTTCTCCATCTAAAAGAAAGACAGCAAAAAAAAAAGACAGCTATGATAAGTATCAAGAACAGATGATGGAGAATAAGAAGTCTGTGGCAATCCAGTTTAATTTCTGGGAATAAGCAATATATATAATTCAGTAGTAAACAGAAATGAGTGGTGCAAAATAAATGAAGTAATGGGAATTTGTAAATCTAAGCCTTTTAAAGTATATCATCCAGGAGTTTTGCAGGTGAACAAGGAGATCACAGACGGTTGAGGTATGAGGGCTAAGGAAGCTGGACAATAGAAAAACTGAAAGCTGGGATTTCAAACATATGTCATGCAACTGTGCTTAATATATGCAGCAAAAATGGGGGGGAAAAAACAAACACCAACCAAACATAAAAACCCAAAAACTAAGTAACAATAAAAAACGCCAGAAAGATGTTCCAAGAGATCAAAAGGAAAATGTTATTTATACACACACTTTAAAACTATTTAAAAGTATGCATTTTGGAAACGGCTTGGAAAAATGGAGAGTCAACAAAGGTGAGGAAGACTCTCAATGGGTTGACATCTAAGTTCCAAGTATGAGAGAGATGATGAACATGGTTCAGATCACCAGGGTCTCTATGAATTGTACTTGACTCAATGGCACCTAACAACAATGAATTATTTATTCTTTTCTATGGTCTATTTCATTCTGAGGAGAGTGCTAATGAGTGTATATAAACCACTATACTCAATGATGAACTGAAACTTTTTATCTAATTTATAGATTAGACACAGTCCTAAAGTCATTGTGGCAACAAAACAAAAAAGCATTTCCTATTGTTGCTAGAACAGCACATCAGCAGAGAATTGCCGGAAGTCCAGGCTGGGTTTAGAAGGGGTCGTGGTACAAGGTATATTGTTGCTGGTGTTAGATGGATCTTGGCTGAAACCAAGGAATACCAGAAGAATGTCTGTGTTTCACTGATTATGCAAAGGCATTTGACTGTGTGGATCATAACAAACTGTGGCTGACTCTGAGAAGAATGGGAATCCCAGAACATTTAACTGTGCTAATGCAAAACCTATACTTGGACCAAGAGGCAATAGTCAGAACAAAGCAGGGTAACAATGCATGGTTCAAAATTGGGAAGGGTGTACGCCAGGGATGCATCCTGTCTCCATACCTTTTCAACATGTATGCAGAGCAGATTATCCGAGAAGCTGGGCTCTAGGAGGAGAATTGTGGCATCAGGATTGGTGGAAGATCTATTAACAATCTGCGTTATGCAGATGACACAACCCTGCTTGCTGAAACTGAGGAGGACCTCATGCACTTGCTGCGGAGGGTCAATAACTGCAGCCTTCAGTATGGACTGAGGCTCAATGTCAAGAAGACAAAGATTCTCACCACTGGACCAATTGGCAGCGTCAGGATGGATGACGAAGAGATTGAGAGTGTTCACAGCTTCAGTTTGCTCGGCTCCACAGTCAACACTCTTGGCACCAGCAGTCAGGAAATCAAAAAGTGTATCGCGATGGGAAAGTCTGCTGTTAGGGACCTCTCTAAAGTACTCAGGAGGAACAGTGTCTCTCTGGAGACTAAGGTGTGCCTGATACAGGCCATGGTCTTTGCAATCGCTTTTTATGCATCAGATAGTTGGACAATGACTAGGGAAGACAGAAGGAGAGTTGATGCCTTTGAGCTGTGGTGCTGGAGAAGAGTACTGAATGTACCATGGACTGCCAGGAAAACAAACAGATTCATCTTGGAGAGGATTAAACCAAGCTACTCCTTGGAGGCAAGGATTCTGGGGCTTTGTCTGACATACTCTGGACATGTTGCCAGGAGGGACGGCTCCTTGGAGAGGGACATCATGCTTGGGAGGGTGGAGGGACGGCGCAGGAGGGGAAGACCCTCTATGAGATGGACTGATTAGGTGACTGGGGTAATCGGGATGGATGTGTCAGGGTCACTATGAGTCGCAAATGACTCGACGGCACATAACAACAACAACAACAATTGTTGCTAGTGGCATCTCAAGTTCACTTTCATTTTACACTTATTTCAATGTACTCTAATTAAAGCAAGTAGAAGGCAGAAGAGATACACGGAGAAAGTAGGAAAGACATCCTGAAAATTCATTTGCATTCATGTCAACCAAGTAACAATTTCATATATTTCTGGAAAAAAATCCAGGTAACTGTTCTTGAAACAAGACACTAAATTTGTTTAGCTATTTAAACTAATTCAGTAATAACAAATTTCTGCATGAAAATTGACACCATTTCAGTCACCCTTTACTTGACTACTTTGCTATTTTCAATGGGCATAAGCACCAGCAGCTTTTATATCAGTCACAGATTTTGTATCAGCATTGTGTACAAAGGATTTCATCTGATTCCAGAATGGTGCTAACAGTTAGGATTATGATCTCTATTCTGAAGAGAAAGAACATTTCCAAAGTATGCCTCTTATCAAGTAGCAATCAAAGAAGTTCAATTGATTCTAAAGCCCTTGCTATTCAGCCCCAACTATTTTAAAGGAATGACTATCATTTCTAAAATACAAAAATGAATTTTAAAATTCCTACTTCTTAGGTGCATTAATAGTGGTCAGAGAACAACTACAAAGCAGGACACACTTAAAGACAAGCAGTTATGATTAGGTAGTTATGGACATCATGTATCAAACTTCAAATCTGATAAAGACTAATTCTTAAAATAATCACATAAAGTCAAAACTTTAAGGGATGAAAAAAGTCTTACATTGTTATTTTCTAATTGTAGTACATGTACTGTGTAGTATGATTTCACATCTTCTGATAAGAACTTCACACTGAATCCTGTTTCTTTAAACAGCATCTCTTGGTCATCTTTTGTTGGCCAGTACTGTGCACATTTAACCTAAATTTAAAAATATGCTTTCTTAATATTTCTTAAAATGAAAAATATTATGAAGCTGTAACAAAAAGAAAAAACAGAAAACACATATATTCTGTATTTTTGTCAAATACACAACCTAGTAAGAGTCATTAGGCACAAATTAAAATGACTTAAACATACTTAGGAATGGACATCATTTATAACCCAGGGACTACCTCTACTCAATACTCTTATCTTAGGAAGACTGACAATTTATAAAAGTAAGTTTGGAAAACATTCTTCTAACTTATAAACTAGTCAGGCAATATATTGGTAAAATAAATTTTTAACAAGGAAAAAAAAAACCAAACGAGGAGACTGAGGCAAGGTAAGACAAAGTTAATTCATTAAATTAAAATACTAGAAAAACATGTATTTTTAAAAAATTAGCCTTTTTCCAAATGACAAAGAGCACATAATAAAAATCCCCCCAGTAAATTAATACTATGACCTACTACTTAAGTGTTAAAAAACATTTAAATACTTGCTAAAGAGCACAAACAAAAACTAGAATTCAGAAAGGAAGTGACAGAAGACAGAAAAGAATTTTAAGTGACATAGTAAGTTCATAAATGAAGTTTAAACGATAAAAACTAAAAGATTGTCTATCAAGAAACGAATGGATAGAGAAGCTCTAGTATATTCACACAATGGAATGAAAACTATGCAGCACTGAAAAACAAGGAACTCATGAAATATTATGCAAAATGGATGACCCTGGGAGGACATTATACTGAGTGAAATATCTCAGTCACAAAAGGACAAATACTATGTAGGGCCACTATTGTAAAACAGGACTGACATCGGGGTTGAGGGAAGACAGAGAAGGAGGGGAGGAATGATGTATACTGCATTGCCAGAGATGAGGGAGAGAACTGTTTAAAAGGGATATATGATTGGGTATTACTGTCATGATAGGAGTCCAGAATGAAGGCTGCATAGTGGAGTGGAGTTGGGGGGAGGGATTGCATAACAGTGAAAGAGGTTCTTCTTTTAATTTTCAAGTAGAAGAGTGAATTGGGGGGTGGGAGGACAGGGAGAAAAGTGAATGAATGCCTGGAAACCCTATGTCTCCATAAACTTTCATTAAATTTAAAAAAAAAAAAAAAAACCTAAACAAAAACCACCCCACTAGAATATTAAGCTAAAAAGAAACAAGTTCGAGAAAAGGAATGGAACATAAAAATAATTAATTTTAAATTATTATTTTGATAAGCATTTATATCAAAGTTAGGCTGTCATTCACTCATTGATGTACATTTTCCTCCCTCCCTTTATCTTCCTTGAAAAGGAGGACATTTTTCTAAAAAAAGAAAAGAAGAGAATCAGGCACAAAAGGAACATGCCAAACATAGAGAACAGGTTAAGAAAACTCAACACATTTGTAGTAAGATTTTTTTTTTAAAGGGACTTAATCAGGAAAAAGGAAAAAAAATATCTGAAACTACAGACTGAAAGAACTCGTTGTACATCTGGAGTAAGTGACCTAGAGAATGACCAACATCAAGAAATGACAGTCTTTGAACGAAAAAAAAAAAAAATCCTTTGAGCATCCAGGCAAAAATTATAAAAGAAGTAAAATAAGGTGGGCCAGCGGACTCTGACAATATTTTGTAATACTAGAAGGAAATTGAGGATTATATTTAAGTTATGAGACAGAGATTTCATGTTCTGCCAAACTGATTTTTAAATGTTAAGAAAGGATTTCCAGGTAATATGATGGACTAGACCCTCTAAGACACCATAAAACAAAGACTGCATACAAACAATAACTCTGGAGTGCCAACTTTTTTTTTAAAAACTGAAGTAGTTTAAACACTAAAGAAATACTGAATGAAAACACTGAGTAAGGATAGACAGAGCAAAGATCCTAACTTTTAACAGCTGCCTTGTGGGTATGGGAACCCAGTGGCTGGTGAAGGATGCAAAAAGTACACTTCTCCTGTGTACACTACTGAACCTCCAGTGGCTAGTGGTTGTTCCAACACCCATGCAGCTCTGACTGAGGTCAGGCCTAAGCCAATTTGCATCTGGCCGATGTGGTGAGATTGGAATTTGCATACATTGCTGGTATATGTAAAATGATGCACCCAGAGAACATCATTCTATGTAAAATATGTCAGTTACTAAAGGACTATTATGGAATAAGGTCACTATTAGAAAAAGCCAAAGAAACATGTATATAGGATCATTCTTGGATGATTATCAGAGATAGGAAAGGAAGTAAAAATTAATAGATAAACTGGGTAAAGAGAAAGGTAAAATATAGTAAGGGGCTGAGTGGGTATTATCATTAATCAATTACATTAACTAATTTTAATGTTATAAAACAATGTGTACGGATGTCTGAATGAAAACTAGTATGATTTGTAAAATTCCATATTAAAAAAAAGATCAAAAGTAGAGATAATGCAAATTAATTTTTAAAGAGTTAGGATCACAAACCATCATCAGTATTTAAGAACTGAGAGAACATAAAACCCATAAGCCAGGGGAGCTCTGGTGGCCTAGTGGTAAGGAGCTGCAACTACAATCCCAGAGGCCCAAGGTTCGAAGCCACCAGATGCTCTGCCGGGGAAGGAGGGACAATCTCCTCCTGTACCAGTCAGATATGATTTGACGGTACACTCACACAAAAATAATTTAAAAAAAAAAAACAAACCCATAAGCCTTTCCTTATAAAACCACTAGTCAATGTTCTTTAAATAATCAGAATGCCTGGAGAGACATTAAGACAGGTGCTGCATATTATTCTATTGTACGAATGTACCCCAATTTCTCAATCCATTCAGTTGTGGTTGGACATTTTGTTCTTGCTATGGTGAATAATGCTGCTATGAACATAGGTGTACAAATATCCATTTGTGTCTCAGTTCTCATTTTCTTGGGTTATATTCCTGGAAATGGAATAGCTGGCTCATATGGGGTTTCTAGTGGTTGTACCATTTTACA
Source organism: Elephantulus edwardii (assembly GCF_000299155.1). NCBI lineage: Eukaryota > Metazoa > Chordata > Mammalia > Macroscelidea > Macroscelididae > Elephantulus > Elephantulus edwardii. The sequence goes on from NW_006399946.1 coordinate 6,285,532, forward strand.
ATCCCACCAACAGTGTATGAGACTCAGGAACAATTTTGAGAAATACTACATACCTTTGGAGAGACTAGAGAGCATTATGTTGAATGAACTAACAGTCTCCTAAGGACAAATACTGCATAATTAGTAAAACGTGTATGGGGATCAAAGTGAGGTAGAGGTGGGAGCAGAGGAATGAGGATGGGTAGGATTATGCAATTTGGTGGTTGGAGGAAGGGGGTGAAGGAAATACCTAAAAACACATGATAATGATGGGCAAGGTTCAATGATCAGTAAATTTATAAAACAAAAGGCATAGGAATGATTGTATGGAACACAATGCATACAAACTCTGTAAGCAAACCTGTGTGTGTTTTTTTTTTTTAAAAAAAAGACTGCTGGTGAATATAAAATATATATTTACACAGAAAACAAAGGTTAAACACTGTAACAAAGATCACACATACACACACACACACACAAAAAATAAAAAATAAATAAATAAAAGGGGAGCTCTGGTGGCCTAGTGGCAAGAAGCTGCACTGCAATCCCAGAGACGCATGATTCGAATTCACCAGATGCTCTGCCAGGAAAGGAGGGACAATTTCCTCCTGTACCAGTCAGATCTGATCTGACGGTACAGACACGTACAGACACACACACACGCACACACAAAATAATAATAAAAATTTAAAAAAGGGAAAAAAAAAAACCAAAACAAAACTGTAGTATGCTACATGCTCTACATACTGAGTATTCAACATTCACAAAGTGCAAACAGAAAAATAAAATCAGGAAGAGAATGGAAGAATATATAAAAATTTTAAATTATGTTTATTATTTTGGTGATATAATGGTTAGCATTTTTACGTGTATACTTTTATATATACTATGAGTAAAAGCATTGGGATATCTTTATGTATGATACAGGACAAGGTTCTAAGATGTTTTACAACTCTAATGTCTTGAAGAAATTAGGATTCTGGTAAGGAAAAAAGCAAAGAATAATACAGGAAAAGTTAAATCAATCATGTCAATTCCAAATTTGATTTGGAAATAATCAGTTTAAAATACAAGCATATTTTGACCTTAGTCTTGTCTACCAAAAAGGTCCTAAAAACAATGAAAGAAACAGCCCTATTTTTATTGTCTTTAAAAATCAAGAGAAAACTGGATTTCCAAGATCTAGCTATAGCTCAGCAGCAGGAAGACTATAAAAGCAACTTCACTATTCTGTCTTCACTGAACTCATGGCTATCAAGTTGGCTCCAAGTCACAGTGAGCTGCCACCAGGTTTCCGAGGCTGTGAACAGCAAACGGGTGGAGACTGCCCATCTTCCTGCCAGATTTGAACCAAAGGAGACAAACGGCCTTTGGGTTAGCAGCACAACTTAACAGGTTAGACTACACCACCAAAGCTCTCAGTACAAAGAAAGTATTAAAAGACTATTAGCTTTGTGTTAAAAGTATTCAAGGACCAATCTGAGGAGAGGTTAAGTACAACAGGGTAAAATGAATCAAATATTTAAAGTTATGAATTCATAATCATTCATCTGCTCATATCCCCTAAAAAAAAAAAAAAAATTTAAAAAACCACAACAAAAACCCCTGGCTGGTCAGTTACCTGCTAAGGATACGAGAGAATCAATTCCATATTTTTTTCTTTACGTGTGTGTACCGTCAAATCGGATCTGACTGAGACATGAGGCGATTGTTCCTCCTCCTTCAGCAGAGCATCTGGTGGATTTGAACCACGTACCTCTGGGATTGCAGTGCAGCAATTCCATTTTTAAAATTGCTCTTTTATATATAAAAATAATCAACTAACTAGAAGAGATTTCTTTTCATAGACTTATTCCAACATAAACTGAAGAAGGGATGACAGAATTAGAATTTTACCATTTTCATTATATGTTGGGCTGTTAACTAAAAAGGCTGTCATGAGTCTGGAGTCTGAACTGACTTGATGGCACCAAGTCTAGGAAATGTGGTAAACTGCAGAGACTAAGCACTGACCAATAATAGTTGGTAACAAAAGAAAACCAAACAGGACATTAGAGGAACCAAAAATAGTGTCTATGCAGTAATCTGCTGACTCGAAATAATACCTCTTACTAAACTTCTAGAGAAAAAGACTGTAAATGTATTTTCTCATTTCCTGTGGCAGTCTTAATCATTAAGTTTCTAATACTGCTCAAACCACATAAGCTCCAAAGCCATCATTATTCAATTATTAATGTATATTGGAGCTCATGACACAATTCTAAAGAACCATCCAGTCACTGATGAACATGCTGGTATGTCAATGTTACTTCAGATTACAAAATGACTAACTGAAGTTAGAATTCAGAACCTGAATAAGAATCAAAGTCCTTAAAGCAGAAAGAGACTTTAATAATTATTTCCTGATTTGCTTGACAGAAAAACAATTTAAAGCTAAAGCCACTAAAAAAATTAACTAGTTACAGCTCTGCCATACTGTTTAAAATGTAATTTAAAATTTCAATAAATTTATATTTGCTCAAATTTATTCTGTCTCATGACCCAAGAACCAATAATTATTAAGGGAGAGAGGAAATCAGTAATTTCAACCTTTACCAATTCCTAGGATTTTTTTTTACTGTAAATATTATAGACTGTAATAAATATTAAATATTATAAAGATCTTTATCACCACTAATGAATAGTTTAATATTTGTTCAATTATATATTTATGCTATCTTGGAGGTTGGTGGTTTACGACTTTTATTTTAGTATTTAAGAAAAGAAAGTGATTAGCTCTTCCTGCTAGAAACATTGTGACCATAAAACTTCAGCAATTAAAATAAAAAATTAACAATTAAAGTCAAAACTAAAGAATGGTTATTTGAAAAGATATATGAAAATACTTACTAATGATTACATGCCATAAATGAATTATAAGTTACTCACTGATTCTTTCTCCACGACTCGGTTTAACATGACAACTGCTTTGGTCTTTTGCTGCCAAGCCATGAGCCAGAAATGACAACTCGTATTAGGAAGTGGACCCTGTAAGAACAGGAAGAGGGTAAGAAGATAAAGGGAAAATTCAAGAGAAACTTCTTCAAGCATGTTCTTGGATCAAAACAATGTACTGGATCAACTTTAAATTTATTGGAATTAAAAACCAGGTCTGTATTAGTTGGGATTTTTGGTTATAAATTATAAATATCAAATTCTAAAAATTTTTTTCAATTATGTTTTGTGTGAAAGTTTACAAAGTACACTGTGTTGGCACAGGCCAAACAATAGTGTATTTTTTTCATAACATTATTAATTATTATACACATAATGTCTGATTGTCCCTTTATTCCACAATATCCTCGTCTTCACCCATTCCAATAAAATGCTCATTGTCTTTCCATTAATTTTCTATTCTCCACTCACACCCTCCCTACTCTTGAACCATACTAGATTGAGTCTCTCTGTATGTAAACTTTTCTCTAGATTTTACAGTAGCAGTTTTTCATTTAAATAAGCAAAAAAGAATTCTTAAGGGTATTTAGTGACTTTCAGAGTTAAGGGAGGAAAGCAGGAACCATTAGTTAAAAATCTCAGGATTCTACACAGATATCGCCCCCAACTATCATCTTGTTTCTGCTGACACTGCCACACAAAATCAAGGGTGGGAATATCTGCATGAAGAGAACAGGAAAGAGCCATTTCTGTCTGCTTTGTTTTCATAGCAGAAAAACCCTGCCTACCTGATTGTGGCAATTCCCAAAAGAGATGGTGACCACTAATTCAAGTCAACTATAAGTCTCCGTCCAGAAAAAGGTAATTTTGAAAGCACCTGAACCACTGGGAAACTATTACTCTATAAAAGTACAATGTACGTACCCTGCATGACAGAGTACTGGGTACTTCAGTACTTACTGTACAACTCCTCCCCTTCCATCAGTAGTTCTAGATGGGGACATTTGATGAAGTATAAAAACTTGTTGTTGTTGATAAGACTCATGGTGACCCTATGAACAAAAGGCCTGAAGCTTTTCTTTAATTCTCAACATTTATCAAAGTTCATAGAGTTTCCAGAGGCATGTTGTTCAGCAAGTAAATGTCACCCCTGCTTCCAAATAAAGAACATAGTACACCTTTTTAAAGAGAGGTACCTAAGTCTATCACTTAGCTCTTCCATTTACTACCAATACTAATACTTTACCTGCAAAACTGAGACTATTCCAAGAAGCTGACATTTCTTTTTTAGCTGATATTGCTTAAAATGCTACCAGTTTATGAAATAAACATTATTATTATTATTATTATTATTATTATTATTATTGTAATTT
>NW_006399946.1:6290077-6290865 GCF_000299155.1 Elephantulus edwardii
AAATCAGAATTTTGGATCTTCTCTACCCTTTGAAATATTTTTCATTTATATCTGAGGCAAAACAATGTGCTTCAAATCCAAGGGCAAAAGCATGACTGAGAGACAACCTGAGCCTCAAAGGAGAAGACAAGCCTCTGCACTATAATTCATCAAAGACTTAGAACATCAGGTTGGCAGCAAACGAAGGCTTGATACTACAGGTGATGAGGGGAATAAGAGCTTAAGGAGTTAGAAGGGAAGTTGTAGTAAGATGTGAAAGTTCCTGAATGCAGGAATATGTAATATGCACGAGAAGAGTCTAACACCACTGGACGCTTGAGAGTTCTCCCCGGGTCTCCAAGCACCTGTGGCACAAGTACAACATGGGCTCCATGCTCATTCACAAGGATGATGAGGTCCAGGTGGTTTGAAGACACTAAAAGGTCAGGAAATTGGCAGGGGAAGTCCGATACACAGAAAGAAGTATGTCATCCACATGGAAAAAGTACAGTGTGAGAAGACTCACGGTACAACTGCGCATGTGGGGCACTCAACCAAGCAGGGTGGTTATCACCAGGCTGAAACTGGATAAAGACCAGAAACAAATTTTTTAACATAAATCCATATTCCCGCAAGTTGGAGAAGAGAAAGGCAAATATAAAGAAGAACTTACTGAGAAAATGCAGGCTTGAATATAAAATATATAATATATAATCTAATCTAATGTAATCTTGCCTTGGATTTGGTTTAATTTTCCTCAGCTTTAGCTTGAATTTGCATATGAGTAGTTGGTGGTCTGTTCCACAATC
>NW_006399946.1:6293740-6307930 GCF_000299155.1 Elephantulus edwardii
GGAGGGACGGCGCAGGAGAGGAAGGCCCTCTATGAGGTGGATTGATTCAGTGACTGGGATAATTGGGACGGGAGTGTCAGAGACAGTGCGATTGGCACAGGACAGAGCAGAGTTTAGGCTGTTGTACATAGGGTCGCTATGAGTCGCAGGCGACTCGAAGGCACATAACAACAACAACAACAGCAATCTAATCTAATCTAATATATAAAATACAATGCTATTGAGCAACCACAGTTTAACTATATTTCTAGCTGATCATGTGCTCTTGTGAACTTTTCAAATTTTCCCTCATTGTATAGAAGTGGCTTTGTAAACCTGCCCTTGCAATTTTGGTTAAAAATTTTAATAAAAATGGAAAATAATTTTTGTAAAAAAAAAAAAAAAACCAGCAAACCCCACACACGACAAAAAACAACCACAAACCAACTGAGCTTTGAAAAAGGACTAGTGCAGAAGAACTCAGTAAATACTTTTACTAAGAAAGGAAACGGATTAGGTTTTAAAAAGGGCTACCTATTCACTTCAGAAAAATCAAACCAAAACTCAAATCTTGATTAGAAATGGAGGGAATAAAAGACATGACAGAACACTGTTTACTTTCTTGCTTTGTTTTGGCACAGGGATTAATTACTAGAGGAAGAATTCATGTGTGGGGTCTGTGAAGAAGATAGAGACCCTTAGTAGAATCAACTGGCAGTAAACCTGCAGTGGTGGACTCAAGCAAGGCGTAGCTTCTAAGAATAATGCAAAACTAGGCAACGATTTCTTCTCCTGTATAGAAGATGGAGTGAGTTGGGATCAACTGCATAGATAGAAAGATAAGATACTCTTTATTTTGGAACATAAAGGGTAAAATTCAAAAGAGAAGAAAAGCTAGAGACAAATGATGAGTACAATCCCATCAGATGCACAGAAACCATCTAGTAAGACAGTTGATGCTATATATCACTGAGTCAGAACCAAACCACAATGAACCCTTCAACAGGTTTCCAGGGGCTTATCACATAGATGAAGACTGGCCATCTTTCTCCCAAACAGTATCTTTGATTTTGCAATGCAATTCTTTACCACTAAACCATCATTGCCAAGAAATCTGGAGAACAGCCAGCTGGCCCACTGACTGGAAAAGATCAATATTTGTTCCCATTCCAAAGAAAGGTGACCCAACACAGTGTGGAAATTATCAAACAGTATCATTGTTATCACATGCAAGCAAGATTCTGCTGAAAATTATCCAAAAACGTTTGGAACAATATGTCAACAGAGAAATGCCAGATATGCAGGCTGGATTTACAAGAGGTCGTGGTACTAGGGATAGTATAGCTAATGTCAGATGGATCTTAGCAGAAAGCAAATAATACCAGAAGAATGTCTATCTGTGCTTCATTGACTATGCAAAGGCTTTTGACTCTGTGGATCCTAACAAGCTGTGGCTGACTCTGAGAAGAATGGGAATCCCAGAACATTTGATTGTGCTAATACGAAACTTATACTTCGACCAAGAGGCAGTTGTCAGAACAGAGCAAGAAGACACTACATGGTTCAAAATTAAGAAGGGGGTTTGTCAGGGATGTATTCTGTCTCCATACCTTTTCAATCTGTATGCAGAACAGATCATCCGAGAAGCTGGGCTATATGGAGAGGAATGTGGCATCAGGATTGGTGGAAGAATCATCAACAACCTGCGTTATGCAGATGACACAACCCTGCTTGCTGAAACTAAGGAGGCCCTGAAGCGCTTGCTGCAGAAGATCAAGGACTACAGCCTCCTATATGGACTGAAGCTCAACGTCAAGAAAACAAAGATTCTCACCACTGGGCTAATTGACAGCATCAGTATGGATGGTGAAGAGATTGAGATAGTTTTAGTTTACTTGGTTCCAGAGTCAACCTCTTGGTAGCAGCAGCCAGGAAATCAGGAGACGAACTGCATTGGGAAAGTCGGCTGTGAGGGAGCTCTCAAGAGTACTGAAGAGCAAAGACGTCAGGCTGGAGACTAAGGTGCGCCTGAACTGGGCTATAGTCTTCACAATTATGTGCTATGCAACAGAGAGCTGGACAGTGAATAGGGTTAATAGAAAGAGGATTGATGCCTTTGAGCTGTGGTGCTAGAGACGAGTGTTGACTATACCATGGACTGCTAGGAGAACAAACAGGTTTGTCCTGGAGAGGGTGAAGCCAGAGTGTTCCCTGGAGTCAAGGATTCTGAAGCTTCGTCTGACATATTTTGGGCATGTTGCAAGGAGGGACTGGTCCTTGGAGAGGGACATCATGTTTGGCAGAGTAGAGGGGCAGAGAAGGAGAGAAAGACCTTCGATGAGATGGATCGATTCTGTGACTGGAGCGGTGGGAATAAGTGCGTTTGAGATGGCTAGGTTGGCATAGGATAGAACAGCGTTTAGAGCTCTTGTACATAGGGTCACTATGAGTCACAAGCGACTCGATGGCACATAACAACAACAACAATCATGATGTTGCCTATTTGCCCAGTGGTATTTTGTATTCTTGAGACTGAGATATAATCCATATTGAAGGCAACTTTCAGCAAGCAAGGTTGTGTCATCTGCACAAAGCAGGCTGACGAATCTTCTTCCTATCCTGATGCCACATTCTTCTTAAGTCCAACCTCGCAAATGATCTGTTCAGCATATAGTTTGAAAAGGTATGGAGAAAGATGTATTCCTGGCATACTCCTTTCTTGATTATGAACCATGTTCCCTTGCTCTGTTCAGACAATAGCTTCTTGGTCTAGGTACAGGTTTTGCAAGAGCAAAATTAAGTATGTTAGAACATCTAATTTGTTATGACTCATACAGCAAATGGCTCTGGACAGTTAATAAAATACTTTTGGTAAAATACATTCTTTTGGTATTCTCTGCTTTGAGACAAGACCCATCAAACATCAGCAATGTTATCTTGCGTAAATTTCTGACAGTTCACTGTTGATATACTGTTCTAGTCATTTCTGAATATCTTCAGTAAGATTCTAATGGCATGTGATATTAATAATACTGTCTGGTAATTTCCACTTAGCTCTCTTTGGGGACTGTCAGCTGGCTAGGTAGCTGTCTTCCAGATTATTATTCAGTCATTTCCTCCAAAATTAGAATTTTATTATGTTCAAGGCAAAGTTTACAAAGTTCCTATTTAAAAATCTATATACAAACCATTCAGTATTGTTGGTTGTATTTCCCACATTATTTCCCTGTATTCTGTTTTTATTGTACCATGTAGAATATTTGTCTCAACTTTACTTTTCACCTCTGTTTTAGAGTAAGTTTTCACTATTTGGTCTCCTAGAGATTATGTTTCTTAAAGACACTTTAAGTGAATCTGCTTAGTTAAGAGGTGACATTTGGGATTATTTTAGTTTATAGTGGTATCCTTGGAAGATTAAGTCTCAAGGACTCCTCTAGTTTATATCAGTCCAATAAATTTAGACTTTTTAAGAATCTGAATTCAGGTCCCTGTTTCTCCTTCATTTTAAAAGGTTTTTTCTGGCCGTGATCAGAATGGTCAACAGTGGTAGCCAGGCACCATCTAGTTCTGTTCTTAAGTGGATGAGGCTTATACTAACTATTAATAATATAGAATACTTTTTTCTGGAGTCTCTGAGTTATTTCTTTCTCTTTTGTTCTAAATGAGTAAAAAGCAATAGCTGTATCTTAGATGTCTATTCACAAACTCTTAAAACCTCAGTCAGCTCATTACTACATTGGGATAGACAATCTACATGTTATGCCAATTACTCAAATTGTTCCCAAGACTATAGCCTTAATTCTTTAAACTCAGAAGATCAAAGTGTTTTTGTTATCCTTAAGAAGTATCTGTGGCTGTGTTTTTCATGTAGCTTGTTATCTAAACGAATATATATGCAAGCACATCCATATCTCTTTATATCTATAGGCCGATAAATAGTTCTTCATTCATTCTCAGTACTCTAAAGTACTGTAGAACAACGATGTTAGTTTAAAACCAAAATGTGCCTAATTCAAGCCATAGTCTTTTTAATTACTTGCTATACATATGAGAGCTGGACAGCAAGTAAGGATGACAGAAGAAAAATCTGTTTATCCATCCATTCATTAATGTGCAGACAATTTCTTTATCATAATGGATTTTAAGATTTTTTTTTTCCCAAGGAAAGATTACCACCACTAATACTGCTACTAATGAAAAACAGTAGTATTACATAAGTTTCCTATATCTTTGTTTTATAAATGAGAAAATATAGGATTAAAGAGACAGGGAACTTGTCCAAGGCCACACAGCATTTACAGTGTAGTAATGGAGACCAGGAGTACAGTATTTTAAGTGCTGGGCTGTTAACCAAAAGTTAGGGATTTTGAATATACTGTTCTACAAAACAAAGACAAGGCAGCTATATACATCCTACAGTCAGAACTGACCTGACAGTGTTTTGGAATAGACAAAGAAAAATAAATTAACATAACAGGACATTAGTGTTCAAGTTTTGGCTTTGTCTTAAATGCTGACCACAGTAAACTTAATAACTCTGAATAACCTTGTATTTCTCATGTTAACGCTAAACCAAACATTACTTTAGGTTAAACAGATTTTTTTTAAGTGTCTGTAATACTGCTTGCAGAACTGTTTATGTGGGATCAAAAATCAATTAGCAACTCAAAAGATCCAGTAGGACACTTACCTTAAGAACATTAAGTTTACTTTTTAGTGGGGGAGGGTGGGAATGGTTGACAGCCTGAAGAATGTCCTCAAGGTCACTAAATCACACACGCAGAAATGATTTGTTGTTTATGTTATTATCAACAAAAATAAATTACTTTTCTAAAAAAAGTAAAAACATAATCTTGATGAACATATACGCTTTTAAGCACTGAGAGAGCACAACCAATAACAAGGCTGGGAAAGAATGATGGAAAAATATAACAAGTTGGGAAAACAGTATTTTCAATTTTTATAACATTATCATTTTCTTTTGCTGAACCATATGCAATTTTTTTAACTTTAAAAAACTGGTTTATTAAAAATATCATAGCTGTTAAGAAATGAAAATTATAAAAATAGAAAATATAAGTCTACTCTGGTAGCTAAGTCGTAACAGTTGTGCTGCCAATTCAAACAAGCTGATCCCCAAGATACAGATAAGCAAATTCCTCAATTATGATTGATTGTCCCTAAAAATCTGCTAGATAGCTATAAGACGTTTCCACCATGACAGTGCATAATAACAAACAACATACTCATTCGCCAGATACAATCGTTATCATTATAGGTTGTTGTTCATGCCATAGAATTGTCTACAACTCATAGCAATCCTATTAAAAACGGCCCTAAACCCTATATTACCCTGTGCGATCCTCACCATCTCCAACACACCTGAGCCCATTTTATTGTACCTGTGTCAATACACTTCAAGGGTTGTCTTCTCTTTTGATGTTATTGGTTATTTTTTAAAAACCCAGTGCTGTTTTTGTTTTACACTAGTTTATTTACAAAATTGGAATACATTGTTTTCCAGAACAGATTCTTCCAATTTCCCTCACCTCTGCCCCCATCCCCCATCAAATTGTATAACTCCATAATTAATCCATCCATCACCACCACCCCACACATCCTCATCCCTCTGCTTCCACCCTCCCCCCCTTCCTTGGATCTTTATACTCATTCTACAATAATGGTTTCATACAGTACTTTTCCTTGTGAGACTGAGTTGGTTCACTCAGCATGATGCTCTCCAGTCCCTCCCAAGTTAAGTAATAATTTAGAAAATCACTGCTCCTGCATGTTGTGTAGTATTCATTTCACTGTGTGAATGTACATTATTTCTCAACCCATTTATGTGATTATGGTTGGATATCTAGGCTGTTTCCATGTTCTTGCGATGGTGAATAATGGTATGAACATTGGTGTACAAGTCTTGGTGCCTCACTTCTCATTTTCTCAGGTGATAGTCCAAGTAGTAGAACAGCTGGGTCATAAGGAATTTCTGTTCAGCTTTTTAAGGAAGTGTCAAACTGCCTTCCAGAATGGCTGCACCATTTTACAATCCTACCAACAATGTGTTCCTTTCTTGCCACATCCTCTCCAACATTTACTACTTGCTGCCGCTGCCCTGTTAAACTCTGCTACTGTAACTGGAGTTAGATGATACCTCATGGCTTTGATTTGCATCTCTCTTATTGCCAGTGATTTGGAGCATTTCTTCATGTGTCTGTTTGCCATTCAAATATCTTCCTCTGTGAAAATTCTTTGCATATCTTTTGCCCATTTTGTAATTGGGTTTTCAGTCTTTTTCTTGTGGAGGCCCAGGAGTATTCTGTAAATATTCGTTATGAGACCCTTGTCTGAGATGATATTACCAATTGTCTGTTCCTAGTAAATAGGTTTTCTTTTCACCCTGTTGGAAAAAGGTTTTAATCTTTAGAAGGTCCCATTCATCAACTTTATGTTCTTCAGATTGTGCCTTTCTGGCTGTACTTGGCAGTCTCTTTATACCTTGGACTAGTGCTTCTAAGCTTGAACTCAGTTTGCCTCTTATGAACTTTATGGTTTTTTGCTTTACTCCCAGGTGTCTGATTCACCTTGAGCTGATTTTTGTGTATGGTGTGAGATGTGGATCCTGTTTCAGCTTTCTGCAGGTGGAAGTCCAGTTTTCCTAGCATCATTTGTTAAAGAGATTGTAATTTCCTCATTTAATAGGCTTTATTTCCTTGTTGAATATTAAGTTGACCATACCCATTTCTGGGTTCTCATTTCAGATCCTTTGGTCTATGTGCCTGTCACTGTACCAGTACCATGCCATTTTGGTTACTACTGTTGTGTAGCAGGTTTTGAGGTCAGAGAGTGCTATGCCTCCCACCTCTTTTTATTTCTCAGAAGTGTTTTCTTATACAGAGTCTCTTGCCTTTCCAAATAAATTTGGTAATTTCCCTTTCAATCTCCTTGAAAAAATGAGTTTCGTATCTGGATTGAGATGGCATTGAACACGTAGATTGCTTTTGTTAGGACTGTCACTTTCACAATACTGAGTGAACAGAGTACATTTTCCCATTTCTTTAGGTCTTTTATTGTGTCTCACAGAAATACTCTGCAGTTTTCTTTGTACAGAGCTTTTGTATCTCCAGTTAGGTTTACTCCTGAGTATCAAATTTGTGGTTGGCTATTGTAAATAGTACCGTTTTCTTGGTTTTGTTCTCTGAGTTCTCTTTGTTGCTGTAGAGGAATCCTATTAAATTTTGGATATTGATCTTATATCCTGCCACTCTACCAAACTGGCCTACTAACAGTTTTTTTGTTGAGTCTTTAGGGTTTTCTGTGTTCACCAGCATCATCTTCAGGACTCCTTTGTAAGGTTATGCATTATATTAGGCCTCTATCATTAAAATGAGTGGTGGTGCCATTGCAGGGAGAGCTGTGAATTGCTAGCCAAAGGTTGGTGGTTCAAATTTATGAGGTACTTCACTGGAGAAAGATGCCACAATCTGCTTCCATAAAGATTTACAGTACAGCAAACTGGTGGAAATGTTTTACTCTGTTCTACAGAGCTCCTGGATGTTTGTAGGTTTGGATTCAAACATCTCAATGACAGTGGGCTTGGATTCCTTTTTATGTTGTTTAATTAAGGTTCTAGTAAATACCCTCTCTTACATTAATTTCTCTAAGATCAATTAATGTTGTTCACATGTTCCATTCAGTCAACTATAAGAGTCACTCTGTGAACAAAACAAAAAAAATCTGAATTCTGTATTATACTGTGCCATTTCCTTTATACTTGAGCTCACTGCCCAGTCACTGTATCAACCCATACTGTTGAAGGTCTTCTGCTCCTTCACTGATCTGATATCACTTTCCAAATATATTATCTCTCTCCAAAGATTGGCCCTTCCTAAGCAGCATGACCAATTATGCAAAAAATTATTTCACCACCCCTGCCACCAAAGTGGCACCCTAGGTGCTCTTTCTCCAAGATATTGGTTCTTTCTGCAGTCCATGGTATATTCAGCATTCTTCTTCAACCCAATTCTAATGAGTTGATTCATTTCTATCATCCTTATTTACTTTACAACTTTCAGATGTATAGAAAGAAATGAAAGACCATGATTAGAATCAGGTGCACCTAGACTTTAACTTGACATACTGAAGAGGTCCTTTACAACATTTTCCCAGTAAAGATTATCTTCTGATTTCTTGACTGCTGATATCAAAGGTGTTGACTGTGGATTCAAGCAAATGAAATCATCTGATGCTGAGATATAATCAATCTTTGATCTTCTGCAGCAAGCATTTCAGAGTAATTAAACATGGTATGTTTTTAAACTTTTTTTTTTTGGTGCGAAAAGTTTGTATTTAGAATTAGCCAGCTGAACTCAATTTAGATGATTCTAATTTTGTTAGCAACATCCAAAGCATCATAGTCAGGAGCAAGTCAAACACAGGCTGCCATCTCTCCAGCAGGCCTAATCAAAGTGCTGACCTTAGTCACATCAATGTCATAGAGCTTCTTTACAGCTTGTTAAATTTGGTGCTTGTTGGCCTTGACATCCACAATGAACACAGTGTGCTATTATCTTCTATCTTTTTCATTACTGACTCAGTGGTCAGGGGAAATTTGATAATGGCATACTAGTCAAGGTCTTCCAGGGGTATTTGGGCTGCATTCGGAGTCTCAGCATTTTAGGGTGCCGGAAGGTGGGCAATGTGCAGATATTCTTTTTTTTTTTTTTTTTTGGCTGTGGATGCCCTTTAGAACTGCCTTCTTGGTCTCTAACGCCTTTGCTTTGGCTTCAGTTTTGGGAGGGGCAGGGGCTTCTTTCTTCGCTTTCAGTGCCATCTTAGTAAGAAAGGGTATTTTTAAACTCTCAAATCACTACTAGTTACTGGAAAATTGAGTATCTGTTCACATTTGCAGTGTGTCTACCTTTATTTTTTTCCTTTGAACTGTTTGTCCTTTTCTAGCTTTTCCTGCAGATATTTTTTTCTTTTTGATTTTACTTTTTTTTTAACCTGTTTTGTTTCAAATGAAAATATTTCCATTTCCCAGTCTGACAGAAAATTACTGCAATAGGTTTGTTTAATGTAATTTAAGATTAAAAAAAAATAAATATCTTACAGCCATATAACTTATTCCTTGAATATTTAAAAATTTTCAACAGGGACATGATAGTACTGTTAATTCTCACTCTCTATTCAGTAAAGTCAAGTTGGAACGAATGTGTAGCTGACCCTCTATTGGATTTCCAAGGCTGTAAACTGCACAGGAGAAGACTTCCCAGCTTCCTCCCTTGGGAGCTGCTAGTGGATTCAAAATACCAGAAGTGTGACCTCTGGGTGAGGAGTCTAATTCCCTGAGTCTCTCTTACCTATTTAGGAGTAGTTCTGGTACAGAGTCTCTAAAAAGTTCTGTTGCTAGCCAAAGGGCTGCTTCTGCATTTCTGGCAGTTAAAATTCACCATTTGTTCCTTGGGAGAAAAATGGACAGTGTCCTGTTCTGATTTAAAGCCTTGGAAACCCTCTGGAGGATAATTTGGAGAGACTACAGATATTTGACTGGGGGGAGGGGGAAATAGTTGATGCGCATAATTTAAAATTCTTTTTTCCCTCAAAATAAAAAAAAAAAAAGAGTACAACTCATATATGAGTATTTCACTATGATAATAATTAGGAGATAAAAACACACATTATCATGGGCATGTCTGTATTCTCTGAAAATACACACTAGAGTGGATAAGAGGTTTCAAGTATTGACAGAGAACTACCAAAAATGCAAGCTGGGTTTAGGAGAAGTCATGGCACTAGAGACATTATTGACAAGGTCAGATGGAATTTGGCAGAAAGCAGAGTACCAGAGGAATTCTATCTGCATTTCACTGACGATAGAAAAGCATTTAACTGTATGGATCACAACAAGTGGTGGTTTACCTTGAGGAAAATGAGAATCCCAGAACACTTGATTGTGCTTAGCAAAACCTATACTTGGAGCAGGAAACAGTCCTCAGAACAGAGCAAGGAAACACTACATGGTTCAAAATCAGGAAAGGTGTGTTTCAGGGATACATCCTGTCTTCACCTTTTCAATCTATATGGAGAACAGATCATTTGGGAAGCTGGGCTATATGAAGAAGAATGTAACATCAGGATTGGAGGAAGACACATCAATACCCAACATTATACAGATGACACAACCTTGCTTGATGAAACTGAGGCGGTCCTGAAGCACTTGCTGCAGAAGGTCAAGGACTATAGTTTTCAAACTGGACTGAAGTTCAACATCAAGGAGACAAAGATTCTCACCACTGGGCCAGCACCATATAGATGGAGATGAGACTGAGATTGTTAACAATTACAGCTTGCTAAGCTTCACAATCAACACTCTTAATACTAGCAGTTAAGAAATCAACAGACGAATTGTACTGGGAAAAACTGTTGTCAGGGAGAAATTGCACAACGAAAGTCTACTCCAGAGTGATGAAAAGCAACAATGTCAGTCTTGAGACTAAGCACCTAATCCAGGTCATGATCTTTGCAATTACTTGTGTGCATCAGAGAGCTGTATATGACTAAGGATGACAAAAGAAGAATCAATACCTTTGTATTGTGATGCTGGCGAAGAGTCTTGAATATATACCAAGGACTGCCAAGAAAACAAACAGGTCTGTCTTAGATAGGGTGAAACCAAATTTCTCCTTGGAGGCTAGGATTCTGAAGCTCCATCTCACATACTTTGGGCACGTGGCCAGGAGACCAGTCCTTGGAGAAGGACATCATGCTTGGAAGGGTGGAGGGAAAGGGCAGGAGAAGATGATCCCAGATGAGATGGACTGATACAGTAACTGGGGCAATGGGGGTTCGTGTGTTGGAATTAGTGAGACTGGTTCAGGACAGGGCAGGTTCAGAGCTGCTGTACACAAGGTGACCATGGATCACAGGCAACTCAACAACACATAACAACAACAACATTGGCATACAGGTTGTTAGAAGAAAAGGGGGGAAAATATGAAAAGTAAAAAATTAAACAGAAATCTTTATATCAAAGATAAAGCAATAAAGACAATTTCCCTGACAAGAATTCATCTGACATAACATGAAATTTTTCTTTTAAAATGTTTAACATTAAAAATTACTTTAAAAAAAAAAACTTTACTTTTAATCAAGTATAAAAATTTCTATGCAAGCAGGAAAAAACAACTTTTTATTCCCAAAGAAATTATAATATAATTAGCTCTGTTTTAAAGCTGAAAAACCACAAACATTCCATTTTCAGGCACCTGTTTAATCGTATCACTTGCCTGTGTTAAGATGTAACTCCTCTGAGCCTCTTCTATGTCCACTAAACTGGCATTAATATAATCATTTTCAGTATTCTGCAGCTTAACCCGACTATGATCATCTGAAAACAGAAAATGAGACATCATAACTATAATTTCAAATTTTTCATTTTTTATCATTCTATTTATAAAAATTACATTAAAAGATTTTTAAAAAGCACAATCATAAACTATCGCTCATTTTTTAGAAGTATAAAAATGTCATCTTGTTACACTGACAATGGGAAAGGAAGTTATGTATATATTGTTAGTCTGGGCAAAGAGGGCCAAAGAGAAGAATGAAGAATTCAGAACTCAAATGGCCTTGCTCGCTGCTGATAAGAAGGGCAAATGGCCCTGCTTCTCTGGCTGAGCTAGCAGGTGGCTCATAAATCGGAATGGAATGTCCCTCCCTAAAGACTCTGTTTATAAAAATCCTCCCCAGTAAGTTCACAGTCTGACTTCCCATTCTGCCTCTCCAGGATGAGGAACTCACCCGGGAGCTCCCTTTTCCCCCCTTTAATAAAGCCGCATTAAGCTTTCTCCCATTCTCTCTGATTTCTTCTTTAAGTCCACTAACCTAATCTAACATATATGTTGTAGCATATGGCTATTTCTGTTACTGTCACATTTGAACAAATTCACAGCAGATCCTCTAACAGGTTTTGAGAAGTAATAAATCACACGGAAGGAGGCTGTTCATTTTTCTCCCTCAGAGCTGCTGGTAATTCAAAACACTGGCCTCTAAAAAGCAGGAATCAAAGCCTGAAACCCTGTGTCATGTTCAACATTGGGGAATATATCCTAGGAGAACTTGCCCTCAAGGAATTCTGTCCTAAATACTGGTTAGCTACCCATTTCCAATCAGAAAATGTTTTTTCATTATTTCTATATTGAAATATTATATGCTTTTTCTTTACAGTTAATTTATCAGAGGTGTTTGTGTTACCTTAAACTCAAGAGTTCTGTAAATATTTAATGTTATTTACTGCACTGGGAAAGTCAGCTGTCATGTACGTCTCCAAAGTGCTTAAGAGCAGTACTGTCAGTTTAAATGGTAAGAAAGATGATGTCAGCAAGCAACTCACATTTTTAAATAATTTAATCAAGTTTTAACTGTTACTTTATGTGAGACAGTAAGACATGTCAATAAATAATTGAGAAAATAAAGAGTATATTTTTAATTTTTTTCATATTATTCTGATTTACTTCCAAAGTTTGAGTATGCTATTTTTCATAAAAGATAAGTCCTATTTCTTTTAACCCACCCACACATCGAATTGTGCAGCCCTATGATTAACACAATACCCCACCCCCTCTATTTCCGCTATCCTCCCACCTTGGATCCTCATACTCATTCTACAATAATAATTAAAGACTAGATGACATATGTAAGAAAATAATGCACACCTCTATACTGCTGAGCAAATACTAAATTCCAAGTTACCCAAAAATATAATACCAAATGAATATATTTCTTCCTGTTGTAATCACAGAAAGAACAAATCTCAAGTGCTAATCATATTCTTTACATAAATGAAAACAGCAGATTGGAAGACAAAAAGAAGGAAGTCATAGCAATGGGCAAGCTGTTCTAACTGTTCTAAATGTACTGGTAACTGAGTCATCATATACACTCTCAAGGAGAGTGTGGTAAGAAGCCACAAAGCAATCTCAAGGGTTCAATCTTCTGCCAAACAATTTACTGCCTCTGAAAAGGTTACAGGATCAGCTATGGGTAGGTTCCAGTGCAACAGCACACAACAACAATCTACTGTCATTAGAGATGTCCAAAGTTAATAATGAAACTATTATACTGTTACAAGATGAAGTTACTATGCAACACTAATAGCAAAAAAGAATTAATGAAACACTGCATAATATGGATGACTCTAGAGTGCATTATACTGAAATAAGTCAGTCACAAAAGGATAAATACTGTGTAAGACTAGCATTATAAAGAAAAGTTTACTTCTAAGAAATAATGATGAGTGTTGGGAAGGAAGAAGGGAGTAAAAATTATGATGCATGTAACAGACACATTTTAAGTCACACTTATCACTAAAGAAAGAGAGGGCACTAAAAAGTGCAGAGTGATTAGTGTTGATCAGAATTATGGAGAGGAAGTACACTGTAGGCACTATAGTAAATGTTATAGGACAAAATGTGTGAACTGTTGAATGAAAAATCAATCTGCTGTCAGATAAGGGACTTATATCTAGAATTTATAAAATACTTGACAAGATAAGGGTAAATACTCCAATAGAAAAATGGGCACAGGATATGAACACACACTTCACCAAAGAAGACATTCAGATGGCCAACAAGCATATGAAGAAATGTTCAAAATCCCTAGCCCTAAGAGAGATGCAAATCAAGACAACTATGAGATATCATCGCACCCCAGTAAGAATAGCAATTTAACAGAACAGCTAACAAAAAATGCTGGCGAGGTTGTGGAGAGACTGGAACCCTTATTCACTGTTAGTGGGAGTGTAAAATGGTGCAACCACTGTGGAAAGCAGTTTGGCGCTTTCTCAAAAAGTTGCAAATAGAGATACCATTTGACCCAACAATTCCTTTACTGGGAATATACCCTATAAAGACCATAAATGACATCCAAGCAGATATATGCACACCCATGTTTACTGCGGCTTTATTCACAATAGCAAGGAGTTGAAAACAATCTAAGTACCCACCAACAAACGAATGGATAGAGAAGCTGTGGCATATTCACACAATGGAATACTATGCTGCTTTGAAAAACAAGGATCTCTTGCAATATTATTCAAAATGGGTGACCCTGGAAGGCATTATGCTGAGTAAAAAAATCACAGTCACAAAGAGACAAATATATCAACAAAACTAGGAGTTGGTTCTTTGAAAAGGTCAACAAAATCGA
>NW_006399946.1:6311048-6320214 GCF_000299155.1 Elephantulus edwardii
CAATGCTTGTTTAGACAGCTGATAATGAGTTCTGTATTGTCTCTTTCTATAGATAAAACCAATTTGATACTTGTATATTCCTTTAAGTAAGATCCATGTATATAATTGTCATTTATGTTATTCTGGTTTTCTGTAAAAAGGTATGAGCAATGAATAAATTATTGATGGAAAAAAAAATCAATCTGCTTTGCAAACTTTCAGTTAACTTTGGGAGCAGTGACACCCTGACAGCACGGAGACACACCACTCCTGGAGCTCTGCAGATAGCCCAATCAACTTAATTGGGGTAACAGTGCACATATATACAGGTGATTAAAAAGAAAGAGAGAATGGGGTGGATGTGTAGACATGGAGCATGTAGATTGGACAGGAGAACCTCAGCTCAGTGTAGACCACTCCCAGCTAAACAGATACAGCAGCCATATTCCCTGGAGGCAAGTTTTCTCAAGTCAGCACAGCCAAACACAGGAGAGTTTTTACTATCCCTTATTAAGGGCTGTTGGGTCAGATAGGCTTACACTTATCCAGAGAAGATCTGCCCCAGGCAAAGGCCTCCTCCTCCTCCCCAACATGAAAGAGAAGTATCTAAGAAATACTGTCAAGAGCAGGCATATATTGGACAGGTAAAGACAAACAGATATGGATAGGTGGAAAAGACTGTCATTCCTGTTTTGTACCATCAGGTAAGAACCTCACTCATAGGTGACCATCCAGTGGGTTTTCAGATGCAGTGAATCACATGGCAGTTGACTTTCTCATGCAGAGCAGCTGATGAATCAAACTCTATGCCTCTGAGTTAGCAGCAAAGCTCCTACCACTAAGCAACCAGAGCTCTCCATGAATATATGTGAGAAAAATGGGAATACCAGAACACTTAATCGTGCTAATGTAAAACCTATACTTGGACCAAGAAGCAGTAGTCAGAAAAGAGCAGGGCAACACTGCATGGTTCAAAATTGAGAAGGGTGTAAGCCAGGGATATGTCCTAGCTCCATACCTTTTCAACCTGTATGAAGAGCAGATTATCCGAGAGGCTGGGTTCTATGAGGCGTGGCGTTAGGATTGGTGGAAGATCTATCAACAATCTGCGTTATGCAGATGACATAACCCTGCTTACTGAAACTGAGGAGGACCTCATGCACTTACTGCAGAGGGTCAAGCACTGCAGCCTTCAGTATGGACTGAGGCTCAATGTCAAGAAGACAAAGATTCTCACCACTGGACCAATCGGTAGCATCAGCATGGATGGTGAAGAGATTGAGACTGTTCACAGCTTCAGTTTCCTCGGCTCCACGGCCAACACTCTTGGCACCAGCAGCCAGGAAATCAAAAAGCGTATTGCAATGGGAAAGTCTGCGGTTAGGTACCTCTCTAAAGTACTCAAGAGCAACGGTGTCTCTCTGGAGACTAAGGTCCGCCTGATACAGGCCATGGTCTTTGCAATCACTTGTTATGCATCAGAGAGTTGGACAATGACTAGGGAGGATAGAAGGAGAATTGATGCCTTTGAGCTGTGGTGCTGGAGAAGAGTATTGAATGTTCCATGGACTGCCAAGAAAACAAACAGATCCATCCTAGAGAGGGTTAAACCAAGCTACTCCTTGGAGGCAAGGATTCTGGGGCTTCATCTGACATACTTTGGACATGTTGTAAGGTCCTTGGAGAGGGACATCATGCTTGGTAGGGTAGAGGGACAGCGCAGGAGGGGAACACCCTCTATGAGGTGGATTTATTCAGTGACTGGGGTAATCGGGATGGGTGTGTCAGAGCCAATGCGATTGGCACAGGACAGAGCAGGGTTTAGGGCTGTTGTACATAGGGTCACTATGACCTGCAAATGACTCGACGGCACATAACAGCAACATGGCTTAGAGAAGGACATCATGCTTGGGAGGGTGGAGGGACAGCGCAGGAGGGGAAGGTCCTCTATGAGGTGGATTGGTTCAATGACTGGGATAATCAGGATGTCAGAGACAGTGCGACGGGCACAGGACAAAGCAGAGTTTAGGGCTGTTGTACATAGCGTCACTATGAGTTGCAAGTGACTCGACGGCACATAACAACAACAACATGGCGATAATACTCCTACATTCAAGTAAGTACATGCACTAAGTCACCAAAGAGTTCCCCATGAATGTTGTTGTTTGTTGTTATGTGTCATCTAGTTGCTTGCAACTCATAGCGACATAGCGACACGCTGTACATAGGTACAACAGCCTTAAACTCTGCTCTGTCCTGTGCCAATCGCGCTGTCTCCGATACACCCATCCCAATAACCCCAGTCACTGAATCAATCCACCTCATAGAGGGCCTTCCTCTCCTGAGCTGTCCTTCCACCCTCCCAAGCATGATGTCCCTCTCCAAGGACTAGTCCCTCCTTACAACATGTCCAAAGTATGTCAGATGAAGTCCCAGAATCCTCGCCTCCAAGGAGCTGCCCACACGGTTAACCCTCTCCAGGATGAACCTGTTTGTTTTATTTGCAGTCCATGGTACATTCAATAATCTTCTCCAGCACCATAGCTCAAGGGCATCAATTCTTCTATCCTCCCTAGTCACTGTCCAACTCTCTGTTGCATAACAAGTGATTGCAAAGACCATGGCCTGTATCAGATGCACCTTAGTCTCCAGAGTGACACCATTGCTCTTCAGTACTTTGGAGAGGTCCTTAACAGCAGACTTTCCCATCATAGTACATCTTTTAATTTCCTGGCTGCTGCTGCCATAAACCCTTGTGGATTCAGCTCAAAACTTTTCTTTATTGAACCCAATTGATGTTTCTTGTATTCAGACTAAGGAGAGTGCTTGAATAAAGTAAACTGGAACCACAGTGAAAATGAGGGCCAAAAGCCTTTCCCAGATGATTTTTCACTTTACCTTCTGAGGTTCGTTTGTAAACCCATTACTGGTAATAATTTTCAGTCACTCTGAGCAACTTTGGGATGTAAACATTATGAGAGATTAAGAGGTGAGATAGTGACACAAGTATCCTCTAATGTGGAACAAGGCTTCTCATGTTTCCAGGTTGTTACTGAATTTTAATAGCATGGATCAGATCACCTTTTTTAAAAAAAGTATTTTTTCCATTCACATTCTGTTATTCCACATGGGGGTTTTTTTTGTTGGGGTTTTTTTTTTATTCCACATGTTTTATAAAATTAATCACCATTGATCTAAGGCTACTATTACCTCATCCCACCTGGATCTTTCTTAATTTGTTCACCTCCTCCCTCCACCCACCAAACTCTATGACCCTGTGATTTCCCGGCTCCCCTCACTCTCCCAACCACCTCACTTCCTTCCCTCTTTTGATATTCATATACATCTGTTGCAGACCGAGGATAAAGTATCTTTATTATTATTAATAATGAGATAGCCAGGAATGAGAGCAGAGAGCATGAAAAACAGAGGGCCCCATTCCAGATTCTCTGTACCTTTATTGAAAATATCAGGAGGTAAATCACAAAGATAATTCAATGCAAATGAAGCCAAGCTCTATTAAATCCTTCTATTAAAACCACAGGAGGGAGGGGTTAGCAAATTCAAGAATTTGGTATACTCTTAAGGATTGCCTTGGTGCCTCAGGGTGAACTCAGGAAGTAACACTCCCTCTGGTAGGGGGCGCATAGCTGTCTCCTGTCTGCAGTGAACAAACAGCTCATTTTCTGTGATCAGTCACAAGAGAAATCCTAACTTATAAATTTGTTATTCCTTCAATTCCTGAACAAGGGTTTTCGTATCATATTTGGTATGAAGTTTGGCTTCCCATACACATCTTATTGATTATCCTCTGTGTTTACAATAACACATGTACCAGGATACTCTCTAGGATCTTCCATGTTACATCGTATTTTTAACTTTTCCTTTTGGTCTCAGATTGCTTTCTTTCTAATTATATAGCTGATACTTAGATAGGACTGAGAGACCTAGACATGATTGCAGCTTAGGGCCATTTTTCCCCTTCAGCAACATAGCAACCATATACAATGCTGGGAAGAGCAGACAGATGCTTCAGTACTTTTTTGTGACCTAAACTTAAATCGCTTCCACAACCTTCTATTCACGAGCCTTTTAAGCATAAAATTGTATTCAAGTGGAGAAAAATTAGAATCTGTTTGAGGAAAAACGTGTATAATAAAATTTTGAGGACTTATTTTAAAGTTGTCACAATTACAGATATGGTTGTCTACATAGAGAGCCCCTCCAAAAAAGTAAAGATAACTCAGTTACTAAGAACCTTTAAAGAAGAGCACAGACAGTGTGTGTATGGATTACTGTATCTGACCTCTACTAACTCCACATTGGAGAACTGCCCTCATCAGAAATAGGCAGAGTACAGAACTCATTTCCATGAGGTCACGCATGCCTCCATGTTCCCACCTCTTCTACTAATTCCAGCAGCAATCCTATTGTCCCCTTGGGTCCAAAATTCATTGAAGTAGCTACACAGACTATACAGAACCACACTGTTACAGGCTTATTAGGAAAGTTAACAGGCTATAATTCAGGTTGGCCACAGGATACAATCTTTCAGTCAAGACAGTGTCCAAAGCATACTCACAGATCACTCAGCCTCTAGCCTTGCAGATTTTAGGCTAGTGTTACAAAGCTCTCTTGGTCCTAAGAGTTAAAATGATTCCTCCCCAGTGCTTTAACTAGTGTGAGTGAAGGCTCTGGTTCTGTGGGATAGCAATTCCAAAGTCTGCTCTGTCATGTAAAATTTGATTGTCTGCTGTGGCTGCTGCTGCACCTGCTGGCCCCTGTCCTAGTGGTGCAGACATCTTTGGCTCAAAGGAAGCACACTCTACATGCTCAGCTTCTTTGTGAGTAGTGAGATTCCCAAAATTCTGCCACTGATTATATGCCATTTAATGGCAAATAAAAAGTTAATGGTTAAAAAAAACCATACTGAACAATAAATCCTTTAACACTCCAAACTTTTGAAACGCTTCAATTCTAAGTCTGCAGACGTTTTTGGTTTTTTTATTTTTTAGTAAAAATTTACAAATTATATTGGCTTTCCATGGTCATTCATAGAAATTTGTGGTTTTTTTAAAAAAAATTTATTATTATTAATTTTAATGAAAATTTACAGGGACTTTGGATTTCCATTCATTCATTGTTGCACTTTTCTCCCTGCCCACCCCTCCCCCACTTCTCTTTGAAAAGTAAAAGAAAAATTCTTTCATTGTTTTACAATCCCTCTCCCCAGGTCCACTCCACCACTATGCAACCTTTGTCCTGGACTCCTGTCATGACAATAATACCTAATCAGATATCCCTTTTAAATAGCTTTTTCCCTCATTTGTTTCAATGCAGTATACATAATTTATCCCATCTTTCTCAGTCCCCCCCCCAACCCTAATATCAGTCTTGTTTTACAACAGTGGCACTATGCAGTATTTGTCCTTTTGTGACTGAGATACTTCACTCAGCATTATGTCCTCTAGGGTCACCCATTTTGAGTAATATTTCATGAGTTCCTTGTTTTTCAAAATGCAGCATAGTATTCCATTGTGTGAATATACCAGTTTCTCTATCCATTTATTGATGAGCACTTAGGTTGTTTCCAACTCCTTGCTATTGTGAACAAAGCCATGATAAACATGGGTGTGCCATATATCTGCTTAGGTGGCAGATATATGGGGTATATTCCCAGTAGTGGAATTACTGGGTCAAATGGTGTATCTATTTGCAACTTCCTGAAAAAGCGCCACACTTGCCTTCCACAGTGGTCGCACTATTTTAAAGTTCCACCAACAGTGAAAAAGGGTTCCAGTTTCTCCACAACCTTGCCAGCATTTGTTGCTTGAGAAATTTGGTTTTATAACATTTAACTAATACTGATTAGGGGAATTAATTAGCTAAAGTATTTAATCGAAACTGTATATTGCCTTTCCCATCATGTAACATTCTATTTAACTCTTTCTTTACTTTCTTAAATTATTCTCTCAGTGTGAAAACATTTCATTAGCTTTTATATTAGTAATATTATACCATTGTCATTTTGTGTGGTTTTTAGTTCTTTTTAAAAAAATGAGTGGAAGTTTAATAGCCATAATGGTTTTAATTATTCATACATATTTTGTCTTGAAATACTAATTATAAATGTTGTGAGTGAGAGGTTACTAACCATATGCCTCTACATCTCACCTACTTTGGGCATGGTGTCAGGAAGGACAACTCCTTAGAGAAAGAAATCATGCTTGAAAGAAGGGTAGTAGGACAACACAGAAGACAAAGACCTTAAATAAGATACACTGACATAGTGACTGTGGCACTGGGGTCAGGTGTGTCAGAGAAGTTCGCTCAGGACAGGGAGCCATTGTTCAAAGGATTGCTATAGGTCACAGTCAACCTGACAGCACAAAGCAACAACAGTGTAATAAATTAGCACAATTAATACTTTATATATATATATATATATATATATAATATAATACTTAATATATATAACTTTCCTTTCATTATCATTAATTATTATGCCCATCTTGTTCCCTTCCCATACCTGCTTAGGACTGATATCTGCATATAAGGCTCCCCCCCCATCCTCATTCAGAGCAGTGCCAGTCTCCACCACCAACACCAGGGTCTCACTCAACAAGGTCTTTTGCTCCAGTCTCTCTCAAGTCTTCTTTTCCACAGCTTTTCTTATATTAATGGTTTCATGTAATAATTGCCAGACCTATCATACCTACCATACCACTCAGTATAATTTGTTATAGATCATTCATTTTGTCCAGTGTCATGAATTCTGACAAAATTTTGGTCTAAGCAGAATCAAAAGATAGAAAGAATACACAGAATGCAAAGAATAGGCTGACACAGAACCCATTTTAGGAAGTAGCATATATGTATATGATCAAGAGCCAATGGTAATAAAGGAAGAGGTTCAAGTGTAACTGAAGGCACTGGTATAAAAGTAAAGCCCCAGGAGTTGATATATACAACTGATATATTCCATTAAAACAGACAGAATGTGTTCACCAGGTTATGCCAAGATATCTGGAAGACAGTTTAGAGAACTAAGGGCAGCTTGGGTCTTATCTTGTAGCAGATTAGGGCTTCAAGATGTACCCCATTCTAATACTACCTTTTTAAGAGTAATTAGATTTATGCAATGTGCAGCTCTTTCATTGATTTTGTTATATTTATCACTTATAATTATATGGATCCTTTGATTATAGAATGTTGCTCTTGTCTCATGCTGCTTTTTTTTCTTGAAGTCTATTTTATTAGAAATTAGCATTACCCCTCCTGTTGTTTATTACATGGTTTTTGTTTTAACTCCTGCTCTATTCTGATTGCTGCTTGTTGATATATTTTCTCCCATCATATGATTTTTAGTCTTCTTATCTTTCTTTATCCTAGTATCTAGAATGTGTCCCTTGTAGATAGCATAGTATATAATGAGTCAAATTTTTTTTTTATGAGTCAACTTCTTATCCATTCACCTACTCTTTTTCTTTACTGGTACACTAATGTGTTCACATTCATTGTAATTACTGATAAAAATTCAAACTCATTACCGTCCAGTTGGAGTTAGCTAACAGCTGGTCCTCCAGTAGATTTTCTGAGGGGTTAACTAATGTGGGAGCAAACTGCCCATCTTTTTTCTATAGAGGTACTGGTGTATTCTAATTGCCTGCCTCTGGGTTAGCAGGGCAACACCATTAGTATGGCGGGAGGGAGGGAGTGTCAGTCTGTCTTAAACAGACAACACCATTAGTATGGTTTTGCTGGACTCTGTGAGTGAGGGTGTGTGTTATAATTTCCTTCCTTTAATTTTGGTGTTTACTCTTTTATGGCTTTCCTTTTATATATTGATGAGAAAAGTTATTATCATCTCTGAGGTTATCCTGTATGTTACTGTTTTATTCTCATGCTGCCTGACTGCCTCTCCATTTAGAAATTCTTTAGTGGTCCTTTTTATTCTCCTTTGCTGCTGAAGTTGGCCTCTTTTCCAGGACAACTCTGGTTGCAGTTCCCTCCTTTTGGTGTTCTATGTTTATTGTACTTGTGTATTTCTGGGCCTAGGATTCCTTTCTGAATGACATCATCATGTACATTCAGTTTATTGTCTTTTGTTGTTGGCTCGTGGTGCAAAGAACTCTTATTAGTATTTCTTTTAGGACTGGTCTAGTTTTTATAAATTCCTTTAGTTTTTGATAATCTGGAAATGTCCTAATATCATGATTAAATTTGAGGATACAGAATTATACTAATAATTATACTCAGTATCAGGAGTGGCATCCACTTCCCAAACAACATGCCTCTGGAAACTCTATGAACTTCGATAAATGAAAATAGTTATAGAACATTTTCAAGCTTTTTGTTCATAGGGTCGCTATGAGTCGTGCTCAAATCAATGGTAATCAGCAATGAGAGAATTCTTGACTGGCAATTTTTCTTTTTCTTGGATAGCTTTATATATGTCATTAAGTTGACTTCTTGCCTGCCTGGTTTCTGCTAGGAAATCAAACCTTAGTTGTCTTTGTGCTCCTCTGTAGGTAACCCTTTATTATTTCTGAGCTGCTTTCAGTACTCTGTACTTCTCTTCAATTTTAGAAAAATTTATTATGCTCTGTCTTGGTTCCTCCTGCTTGATAAATGGTGAGTATGTTCTTGTGTTTTGGTTTTATAACTCTAGATCTTTGCATTTTGTTGAAATACTTTGGTTTTTCTTCTCAGGTTGCTCTTTGAATTCTTCTGTTCACCTATCTTCACTTAACAGTTTTTCCTTTTGCTTCTATTTGGGGGAAACAAGTTTCAGAGTCACTTTATATCCTTCCTTCCTCCCTCCCTTCCTTCTTTCTTTCTTTTCAATGACCTTTTTTCTTTCCTCATGTATGGTGTTCTTGATGTCAATCCACAACTCATCTGATCTTTTTAGAGTTCAGTGCATCAGATCTCTTCAGGATGGGCAAATACCTCACATGCTAACTCTTGTATGTTGTTGTTGTTGTTCTGTGTCGTCGAGTCGTTTGCGACTCATAGCGACCCTATGCACAACAGCCCTAAACCCTGCTCTATCCTGCGCCAACAGCACGGCCTCTGACACACCCATCACAATTACCCCAGTCACCAAATCAATCCATCTCATACAGGGTCTTCCCCTCCTGCGCTGTCCCTCCACCCTCCCAAGCATGATGTCCCTCTCCAAGGA
>NW_006399946.1:6321544-6322547 GCF_000299155.1 Elephantulus edwardii
AAATTCCAAAATCAATCTCCATAATAGTCTATGTGCCTCCTATTGCCAAAGGGGCCCTTTAGAGCAGTGAGAGAAGATCTTCACCCTGAAACCTACAGCGTCCCTTTTCAGCAGGAAGTAGCTAAGAGAATACGCCATCACCTTTTCCTTATAAATCAGGGTGAAGTCTCTCTCAGGGAGGAGTGATAGGGAAAGCAAAGGACACACTGACAAAGGAGATTAAGCAGAACTGGCTTTGACAAGCACTGCGGCAACTGGACATTTAAAACAGACTTTCAAGGGGGGAAAAAAAGAGGAATGAACTGGGGAGGAAGGTAGAGAAAATAGTGCAACAATGAATGATAGGAAAACCAAACTCTCTGTAAATGTTCATTAAAATTAATAAAATTTAATTAAAAAAAGAATCCAACAATACATTAAAAAATATAATTCACCATCACAAAGTAGGATTCATGACAGATATGCAAGGATGGTTCAACATAAAAAAAACATTCAATGTAATTCATCACATTAACAAAGCAAAGAACAAGAACCACATGATCCTATCCATTGATGCAGAAAAGGCCTTTGACAAAATCCAACACCCTCTCCTGATTAAAACACTCAACAAAATAGGATTAGAGGCGAATTTCTTCAACACAGTAAAAAGTATACATGCAAACCCAAGAGCCAACCCTGTTCTCAATGGAGAGAGATTAAAGACATTCCCCCTGACAACAGGAACGAGGCAAGATTGCCCACTCTCACCTCTCCTATTCAATACTGTATTGGAAGCCTTAGTGATGACAATAAGGCAAAAGAAGGAAATAACAGGTATCCAAATTGGCAAAGTTGTTGTTGTTCTTATGTGCTGTCGAGTCGTTTGCGACTCATAGCGACCCTATGCACAACAGTCCAAAACCCTGCTCTGTCCTGCGCCAACCACACTGCCTCTGACACACCCATCCCCATTAACCCAGTCACCAAATCAATCCATCTCATAGAAGGTCTTCCCCTCCTGCGC
>NW_006399946.1:6322647-6328648 GCF_000299155.1 Elephantulus edwardii
CATATTGAAGGCTGCAGTCCTTGACCCTTCGCAGCAAGGGCATGAGGTCCTCCTCAGTTTCAGCAAGCAAGGTTGTGTCATCTGCATAATGCAGACTGTTAATAGATCTTCCACCAATCCTGATGCCACAATTCTCCTCTTCTATAGAAGAGTTTTATTTTTTACCATTTAGTCCCTGTTCGAAGGGTGGACTAAGGGTTGTTGTTGTTGTTGTTATTGTTGTTGTTGTTGTTGAGTGCCATCAATTCGTAGACGACTGACTCATAGCGACCCTATGAACAAAAGACCTGAAAACTTGTATAATTTTCATCATTTCTCCAAGTTCATAGGGTTTCCAGAGGCAAGCTATTTTAGAAGTGGATGCCAGTCTTGCTTCCACACTTGTTTAATCGGGGAGTTCCACCAAACACTGTCCACCATGGGTAACCATTCTCGCATTTGCGCCATCAGTGTCACCGTGTTTCAGCATCACTGCAACCACGTGTTACCTCTGTACAGTAAATGGACAGACTAGTGCTATGCCATTTAGAAGAATGTTTGACCAAAAACAATTAAAAGAAGGCCTGAGGGCCACAGATTAAAATCACCCATCTTTGACTTGGAAGCATGACTTTCTATCCACCAGGCTTATAGAGCTCTCTCGTTGTTGTTGTTAAGTGCCATTGAGTCATAGGTGACTCATAGCGACTGTATGAACAAAAGACCTGAACACTTGTATAACTTTCATCGTTTCTCCAAGTTCATAAGGTTTCCAGACGCAAGCTATTTCGGAAGTGGATGCCATTCGTGCTTCTGCACTGGTTTAATCGGTGAACTACACCAAACACTGTCCACCATGGGTAACCATTATCACATCTGACATATCAGGGTCACAGTGTTCAGCATCACGAGTGGTTCAGCAACCACGAGTTAATCTCTATACAGCAAATGGACAGACCAGTGATATGCCACTTAGAAGAATGTTTGACCAAAAACAATTAGAACCAGGCCAGAGGGCTGCAAAATGAATTTTTAAAGGCCACAGATCCACACATGCTTCAGATTCTCATTGGTTCCCAGCAAGAAGCATTCAGCCAGTTCAATAGGACCCAGAGACTTTCCATACCAACAGAGAAAGAGCACACCTCTGAAGCCACAGGAATTTTCAAAGGCCAAAGGTCCACCCATACTTCCGGTTCTCATTGGTTCCCAGCAAGAGGCGCCCAGCCAGCCCAACAGGACCCAGAGACTTTCCATACCAACAGAAAAAGGACTAAGGGTAACTAAGGGTTATAGTTTTCATTAATCTATTAAATCAACTTATTTTGTATTAAAGAGTTTTCTTGCCATCGCTTCTTACTTTATCTACATTCTTGAACTTTAATCCTTTCTGGGTTGCTCAGTGGGAGTCGCTGGGAATGATGTAGTTCTTTAAGTCTTATGGCTGTGTATTGTATTGTGGTTTATATTGTGCTTATGTGAAACTTACACCTAGACAAAAAAAGCTGTTATCCCAACAAAGTACAGGAACACTGCATAGTTTTAATGAGGAAAGGTGTATATCAGGGCTGTATTCTTACTTCAATTTATTTGTATGCTGAGCAAACAATTTGATAAACTAGACTTTATAAGAATGTGGCATCAGGACAGGAGTAAGACAACTAACAATCTGTGCTAAAGTGAAAAGAGGACTTGAAGAACTTGCTTCAGAAGATTGAAGACTATGCCTTCAAAATGAATTGCATCTCAGTATCAAGAAGAAGAAAAATCCTAACCGCTGGGCCAATATGCAACATCATGATAGATGTGGGAGAAAAGACTGAAGCTGTCCAATTTCATCTTACTTGGATCCATAGTCCATACTCTTGATACCAGTAACCAGGAAATGCATTGCATGGGGCAAGTCTGCTTTCAGGAACCTCTCCTAATGGATAATTATTTCAGTTTATAGACCAAGGGTCACCTTATTCAAGCCATGCTCTTTTCCGTAACTTGCTATACAAGGGAGAGCTGACAGTGAATAAGGATGACAAAAAGAGTATTGATGCCTTTGAATAATAGAAAGGTTTCAATTCCACTTCTGAAAACCCATTCAAGGGTCAGCTATGAGTCAGTTCCAACGAAACATTACATACTAACATATGTGTAACAAGAGAAAGGAAATTATTGAACAATCTCACCAATATCACATACATGTAAAATATTACATAAAATGTACATCAACAGAGAAGTGCCACATACAAGGAAAATATTGAAGATTATCTAAAACCGGGTAGAACAATACATCAACAGAGAACTTTTAAAAATACAAACTGAGTTTATAAGAGGCCACGGCACTAGAGCTATCACTGCTGAATACAAAGAGGATATAGATTTGTGTTTTCTTGACTATAGTGCTCATATGAAATCTATACCTAGACTAAGAAGTTGTTGTGTGAATAAAGCAAAACAATTGTATGATTCAAAATCAAGAAAGGTCAGGAACATATCTTTTCAATCCATCTGTAGAACAAATCACCTGAGAGGATGAACTTTAAGAAGAATGTGGCATAAGAACTGGAGGAAGACTGATCAACAACCTGTGTTATACAGATGACATAAATTGTCATCATTTGCTTGTCAAGAACAATGAAGACTTGACAGTCTAAGAAGATCAAGAATTGCAGCCTTCAATATAAATTGCATGTCAACATCAAGAAAACAATGATCTTCATCACCAGGAAAACAGACATCTTCATAATAGAGAAAAGACTGAAGTTGTTAACAATTTCATCTTGTTCGTAACACTCTTGAGCTGAAGAGTCAGGAAATCAAAAACAGTAGTATTGGGGGAAATCTACTGCCAGGGGCTGGACCAAGATAAGGACAAGCTCACAGCCATTGCTCCTAGGGTTGCTAAAAGTTGTAGTTGACCTAACAGTAGATGACACCACAAACAAGAAAAAAATCACAACCAGCTGATTACTGAAGACAGAGAGTATGGAAAAAAGTATTCAAAGTCAGTTGCAAAAGTCACACTCAGTTGCAGAAACAAGGACTTTGACAGTATAAGCATACAAGAGAATGTGATGATAAAATATTTTTATCTCGTTCATCTAAAAAGTGAACATAAAGATTAAAAAAGGAAAGGATAGAAAAAAAATACACCAAGTAAATACCAACAAAAAACCAGCAGAAGTACCGATATTAATCTCTGATACAATCGATTCCAATGTAAAAACCATCATAAAGGACAAGGAAGTTCACAATACAATGCTTAAAGGGTCAATAAAACAAGAGGACAAAACCATACTAAATACATATACACCAAAAATTATAGACCTGAAACTTTAATAGAAATGAAAACATCGACACCACCAAAATAGTAGTAGTAATTTTTATGTTCCATCAATTTTCTAGTGAATCATAACAACACTACGTACAACAGCTCTGGACTGTGCTCTATCTTGAGCCAATTTGTCTCCAACTAACATAACCCTATAACCTCGTCACAGAGTCAATCCATCTCATCCAGGGTCTTCCTCTATTGTGTTATCCACAGACTGGTCCTTCCTGGCAACATGTCCAAACTATGTTGAAACAGAGCTTTAAAATCCTTGCCTCCAACGAACAGCCTTGTTTCACCGTATTCAGGACAGACCTGATTTGTTCTCTTAGCTGTCCATGATATATTCAATACTGTTCTCCAATACCACAATTCAAAGACATCGATTCTTCTTTTTCATCCTTGGTCATTATCCAACTCTCTGATGCATTCGCAAGTAACTGTAAAGACCATGGCCTGGATCAGGTACACTTTAGTCTGTTCCACATATAGATTTAAAAGATATGCAGGCAGGAAACACCCTGAGGCCCTCCTTTCCTGATTTTGCTTCCTGGTACAATTACAGCTTTTACAGGAACATAATCAAGTGTTCTGGGACTCCAATGTTCTCAAATTTGTTTTGATCCATACAAGCAAATGCCTTGCACAGTCAAATGAAACACAGACATTCCTCTGATACTACCTGTTTTCAGTTAAGATCCCTCTAACATTGGCTATAATACCTTCTACTACAACCAGACTGTACATATCCCAGTTCTCGGTTGAAGGGCTGTTCCATGTTTCTGGATACTTTTCAGCAAGTTCTTTCTTTCATGTGATATTAATGATTTTGTTCAATAATTTCCACACTCAGTCACATCACCTTTTTGTGGAATGGGAATAAAAATAAGGATCTCTTCCAGTCAACATGCCAGGTAGTTGTCCTCCACATTTCTTGGCACAACTTGGTGAGTGCATCCAGGGCAGCATCTGTTTGCTGAAATATGTCAATTGGTATGCCATCAATCCTGGGGCCTTGTTTTTTTGGCAATTCTGCAGAGCAACTTTGTCCTTTGTCACCATTGCCTCTGGATCATAAGCTGTTTCATGAAATTATACAACTCTTAAGAAAAGACAAAACTACCAAACTAAAACTGAACAAAAATGATACAAAATTAAACCAAACCAGCAACGAATTCTGTTTCATAGCGATATACAAGCTAATGCACCCCCAAGGAGAACTTACTGCAGAAGGTCAAAGACTGCATCTTTCAATATGGATTGAAATGCAACGCCAAGAAAACAGATTCTCACCACAACAAGATAAAGGTAAATAACGCAACTGACTAATGGGCACAGGATATGAACAGAATCTTTACCCAAGACGACATTCAGATGACAAACAAACACGTGAAGAAACGTTCAAAATCCCTAGCTCTAAGAGAGATGCAAATCAAAACTATGAGGTATCATCTCAAGCCAGTGAAAACAGCAAAATTTAACAGAACAGCAAACATCAAATGCTTGTGAGTCTGCAAAGAAACTGGAATATTTATTCACTGTTGGTGGGAGTATAAAATGGTGCAACCATTATGGAAGTCTATATGGCGCTTTCTCAACAAGTTCCAAATAGAAATAACATTTGATCCAGCAATTCCACTACCAGAAATTTACTCTAAAGAAATCTTAACAGCCACCCAATCAGATATATGCACACCCATGTTTACTGCGGCACTGTTTGCAGTAGCAAGGAGCTAGAAACAAATAAATGGATAGAGAAGCTGTGGTATATTCACACAATGGAAAACTATGCAGCATTGAAAAACAAGGAACTCATGAAACATTATGCAAAATGGATGACCCTGGAGGACATTATGTTGAGTGAAATATCTCAGTCACAAAAGGAAAAATACAGCTTAAAGCCACTGTTGTAAAACAGGACTGACATCAGGGTTGAGGGAAGACAGAGAAAGGGGGAAGGAATGATGTACACTGCACTGCAACAGATGAGAGAAAGAATGGTGTAAAAGGGATATATGATTGGGTATTATTGTCACAACAGGAGTCCAGAATGAAGGCTGCACAGTGGAGTGGACTTGTGAGGACAGCTTCATGATGGATGGAGAAAACATTGAGAATTGTTAACAGCTTTAGTTTGTTTGAATCTACAGCTATTAGTATTTATTGGGGTTCATGAAGTTTCTGGAGACATGTTGTTTGGAAAGTGGACGCAACAACATCCCTTGTATTTGAAGTTGATTGGACCCAAGGGCCTAGTGTTATTTTATTTTGGAGGAACTTTCTTCTCAATTGGACATCATTTTTCTGTCAATATGCTACACTAATCTGGTAATCAGATAATCAGGTAATTTAGGTTTGCTGGGAATCTGAACCTTGTGCCACTGAGAGGTCAAATGTCATTAAGGGTCACACTGGATGGTGTTTGGTGGAGCTACCAATTTATGATAGGTTTGGAAGGAAGAGTGGCATCTCCCCTAAACCACATGCCTACAGAACCTCTGTGAACATGGAAAAACAATGATACTTATAGAAAGGCTTTATGCCTTTTGTTCATAGGGTTACTCTGAATCGTGCTCAATTCATGACAATCAACAATAACAATGTTGTTGTTGTTGTTGTTATGTGCCGTCGAGTCGCCTGCGACTCATAGCGACCCTATGTACAACAGCCCTAAACTCTGCTCTGTCCTGTGCCAAT
>NW_006399946.1:6333983-6341633 GCF_000299155.1 Elephantulus edwardii
CCAAGAGTGTTGACTGTGGAGCTGAGCAAACTGAAGCTGTGAACAATCTCAATCTCTTCGCCATCCACCCTGACGCTGCCAATTGGTCCAGTGGTGAGAATCTTTGTCTTCTTGACATATGCACATGATATGATAGTCTACTCAGAAAGCCCTAAAGACTCTGCAAGAAAACTACTGGATATAGTTTACCAATTCAGCAAAGTGGCAGGATACAAGATCAACATA
Source organism: Elephantulus edwardii (assembly GCF_000299155.1). Lineage (NCBI taxonomy): Eukaryota > Metazoa > Chordata > Mammalia > Macroscelidea > Macroscelididae > Elephantulus > Elephantulus edwardii. The sequence goes on from NW_006399946.1 coordinate 6,334,209, forward strand.
CAAAAATCAATTGGATTTCTCTACAGTGACAAAGAGAATATAGAACTAGACCTGAGAAAAACAATACCCTTCACAATAGCTAATCACAAGACTAAATACTGGGAGCAAACATAACTAGAGACACAAAAGACCTATACAGAGAAAAATGACAAAACATTATTACAAGAAACAAAAAGAGATCTGCAGAAATGTAAGAATAAAACATGGTCATGAAATAGGGAGAAAGTATCATGAAAATGCCAGTTCAACCAAAGGCAACTGACAAGTTCAATGCAATCCCAATACAGATACCAATTCTTTAAAAAATGAAAAACGGTATTCCTAATTTTATCTGAAATGAGAAAGAGACCCCGAGTAAATAATGCACTCCTGAAAAAGAGAAATAGGGTAAAATGCATCAAACTCCCTGATCTCAAATCTTACTACACAACTGTGGTGATCAAGACAGCATGGTACTGGTACAGTAACAGACACACAGATCAAAGGAATAGAACTGAGAACCCTGATACCAGCTCATCTATCTATAGTTAACTGATTTTTGACAAGGAGAAGAAATCACTTTAGTAAGGAAACAACAGCCTCTTTAACAAATGGTGTTGGCAAAATTGGAAAATCATCTGTAGAAAATGCAAGAAAGAACCACACCACACACCAAAAACTGACTAAAGGACTGAGGAATAAAACCAAAGACTTATTTCATCAGAGAAAAGCTTGGAAGACCTCTAAAAGCCCTAATACACAGTAAAAACAGTGTGCTCCAAGCATAATATAACACCTACAACTGGGAGAAAAGAAAATAGATGAAAGGAAGCAGAAGGGTGAGGATAGGTCAGGGGTGGGGATGGAGTGTTAATCATAGGGTCACATAATTTGATGGAGGGAGAGTGACAGAAATGGAAAAGATCCTGTGTGACAAACAATGTATTCAAACTTTATAAATAAACCAGTATTTAAAAAAAATAGATGAGGAGGACCTTTTAACAATCAAATCCTTATGCACATCAAAAAACTTGCCCAATAGAGTAAAAAGGAAAGGCAGATTGGAATACTTGGCAATGACAAATCTGACAAAGGACTCTTATCTAAAATTTAGAGAATACACAAGCCCCTCAACAAAAATAAAGGAAACAATCCAATCACAAAATTTGGCACAAGATATGAAAATACATTTTATCAAAGAAGACATTCAGATGGCAAACACAAACAGGAAGAAATGTTCAAAATCTCTAGCTATCTGAAAGATGCAAACAAAAACAACTATATGGTATCATCTCCCCACAGCAAAAACAGCAAAGATCAGCTTGGCAGGAAACAACAAATGCTGGTGAGCTTGTTGAGAAATTGGGACCCTTATTCACTGCTGTTGGGAGTGTAAAATGCTGCAACCACTATAGAACGCAGTCTCATGCTTTCTCAAAAAGTTGAAAAAAAATTACCATTTGAACCAGCAACTACACTAGGAATATATTCTAAAGAAGCCAGAACCACCACCCATATGTATGCACACCCATGTTTATTACTGCATAATTCACAAAGGCAAAGTGATGGAAGCAATCCAAGTGCTTCAATAAAAGAGACTGGGGGAAAAATGGACTGTGTATATCCACATAATGGAATACTACACAGCACTGGAAAAAACCACAATGAACTAATAAAACACTACACAATATGGATGACCGTGGAGGACATAATGCCGGGTGAAATATCTCAGTCATAAAAGGATAAATGCTGCATAACACCACTGTTTAAAAACACAACTGACATGGGAGGTTAACTGGAAACTAGGAAAAGGGGAGATGCGTTGGAACAGATGAAGAACTATTAAAAAGGAATATGTGATTAAGCATCATATTATGACAATAGTACAGATTAAGAGGTGCAATGCAATGTGGACTAGAGGAGGGTGGGAAGAAAAAAATTGTACAACATTGAATTAATTAAAAACAAAACACAAAAACACAATCCAACAAAGTGAGGGAGGAGGATCAAAAGAGGGTGGGAAGAAAATGTGCAAAAATGAATGAATGAAAATCCAACATATCTGTAAACTTTCATTAAAATGACAATTTAGAAAAACAAAAAAAGATTGCTTCCTTCACTTACAAATTGTTAACATTAATAACATAATAAGATGTTTACATATAATGAAAAGAATTTGAATTGTTAAGGCACTAATCAGAAGTGGGAAGTAAAAACAATTCACTGTTAGTGGGAGTGTAAAATGGTACAACCACTATGGAAGGCAGTATGGTGCTTTCTCAGAAAGTTGGAAATAGAAATGCCATTTGACCCAGCAATTCCACTACTGAGAATATACTATAAAGAAACCATAACTGCCACACAAGCAGATATATGCACACCCATGTTTATTGCGGCTTTTTTCACAATAGCATAGAGATGGAAACAACCCAAGTGCCCATCAACAAAGGAATGGATAGAGAAGCCCCGGCATACTCACACAATGGAATACTACACAGACTGAAAAACAAAGAACTCAAGAAATATTACACAAAATGGGTGAACCATGAGGACATTATGCAAAAAGACAAATATGGCATAATGCCACTGTTATAAGAGAGAACTGACACAGGGGTTGAGGGAAGGTTGAGAAAAAGGGGATGAAAAATGTATATTGCATTCAAACAGATAAGGGAGAAAACTAAAAGAGATGTTTAATTAGATGTTATTGTTATGACAAGGAGTCCAGAATGAAGGCAGAATAGTGGAGTGGACTTGGGGGGAGAGGTGGGCAGGGAGAAAAGTGTAACAATGAATGAATGGAAATCCAGAGTCTCTGTAAACTTGAATTAAAATCAATCTAGAAAAAAAACTAACCCAAAACCCAGAACTGCCAACAAAGAAGATATATGCATGCCCATGTTTAACACTGTTTTGTTCACAACAGCAAAGAATTGGAAACAACCTCAAGTGCCCATCAACAAACGAATGGATAAAGAAACTGTGGTATATTCACACAATGGAATATTATGCAGCACTGAAAAACTAGTAACTCGTGAAATATTATACAAAATGGGTGACCATCAAGGACATTATGCTGAATGAACTATCTCGGTCACAAAAATACAAATACTGCATAGTGCCACTGTTATAGACCAGGACAGATATGGGGGTTGGGGAGAAACATAGAAAAGGGGATATATAATGTACACGGCACTAAAACAGATGAAGGAGAGAACTATATAAAAGGAATATATGATTAGGTATTATTGGCATGACAAGAGACCAGAATAAAAGTTGCACAGTAAAGTAGTTGGGGACGGAGGTGAGGGGGGGGAATGGGACAAAATCAATTAGCCACTCCTCAGAAGAAAGAGAGCGATCGCCTTCCTTTAAGATTGTGGCTCTTTGCTATCCAGTTGGAGGTAAACCATAACTGACCCTGTATTGGATTTCTAAGGCTATAAACAGCAAGGCAAGAGATTTCCAAACATTCCCTGAGTCCAGAGGGATCTGAGCTATTAGAAAGGAACAGTAGGAAACAATTATGAAATATCATCTTACCCCAGTAAGAATAGCAAAATTTAAAAGAACAGCAAGCAACAAATGTTGGCGAGGTTGTGGAGAAACTAGAACCCTCATTCACTGTTGGTGGAAGTATAAAATGGTGCGACCACTGTGGAAGGCTGTGTGGTGCTTTCTCAAAAAGGTGCAAATAAGGGGAGCTCTGGTAGCCTAGTGGCAAGAAGCTGCACTGCAATCCCAGAGATATGCGGTTCAAATCCACCAGTAGCTCTGCCGGAGGAGGGGCAATCTCCTCCTGTACCAGTCAGATCCAAGTTGACGGTACATATACACAAATAATAAAATAAAAATAAAAAATGTTGCAAATAGAGATACCATTTGACCTAGCAATTCCACTACAGGGAATATACCCCAAAGAGACCATAACTGACATCCTAGCAGACATATGTACACCCATGTTTATCGCAGATTTGTTCACAATAGCAAGCAGCTGGAAACAACCTAAGTGCCCATCAACAATGAAACAAGGGCCATCTGCTTCAGACTTCTAGCCTTCTATATGGTGAGAAAAGAAACTTGTTTGTTAAAGTCACTCATTTATTTGATATAAAAGTACTTGGTAAGTAAGGAGCTCTGGTGGCCTTGTGGCAAGAGACTGAGCTGCAATCCTGAAGGCACACGGTTTGAATCCACCAGATGCTCCACTGGAGAAGGATGTGCCAGCTGGATCAAACTCGATGGTACAAGATAAACCTTAAAAAGTACTTGATAACTAAGAATTTGGTATTGGAAAAGCACAGATATCTAACATGTAAAAGTAGTTTTGAAAGTAGGTCATAACAACAGGATGTACAACAGCCCTAAAGCCTGCTCTATACTATGACAATTTCACTGTCTCCGACACACCTACCCCCATTACCCCAAACACTGAATCGATCCATTGAGGGTCTTGCTCTCCCGCACTGTCCCTCCACCCTCTTCCCAAGCATCACATCCCTCTCCAAGGACTGGGCCCTCCTTGCAACATGTCCAAAATATGTCGGATGAAGCTTCAGAATCCTTGTCTCCAAGGAGCAGCCTGGTGTTACCTGGTGTCACACAACAAACCTGTGTGTTCTCCTTAGAGTCCATGTTATCCTCAATACTCTTCTCCAGCACCACAGCTTAAAGGCATTAATTCTCTTTCCATTATCCCTAGTCACTGTCTAGCTTTCCAATGCATAGCAAATAACTGCAAAGATCATGGCCTGGATGGGGCACGCCTTCGTCTCCAAACTGACATCTTTGCTCTTCAGTACTTTGCAGAGGTTTCTGACAGCTGACTTTTCCAATGCAATTCGTCTTTTTATTTCCTGGCTGCTGGTACCAAGAGTACTGATTGTAAAGCCAAGCAAATGAAAGCTGTTAATAATCTCAATCTTTTCCCCACCTATCATAATGCTGCCAATAGGCCCAGAGGTGAGAATCTTTGCTTTCTTGATGTTGAGCGTCAAGCCATATTGAAGACTGCTGTCTTTGATCTTCTGCAGGAAGCGCTTCAGGTCTTCCTTAGTTTCAGCAAGCAGGGTTGTGTCATCTGCATAATGCAGACTGTTGAGTCTTCTAATCCTGATGCCACATTTCTCCTCATAGAGTCCAGCATCCCCAATAATTTCTTCCGCACAAAGACTGAAAAGTTATGGTGATAAGACACATTCCTGGTAATGAGTAGAAGCTAGAATAGTTTTAAGGTGTCTAACAGTATAAAGATTTTTCAAGAGTCCTTCAGTTCTTTCAGACTGAGAGATACCAAAAGTATTCATCCATTTTGGCTTTCTAACTTGAGCTCTTTGTACAAGTCATCATATTTTTCTTGGTATTCTTGAGCAGCAAAATGTGGGAATTATCCACCAATATTATAAAATACTACATACAAAGAAAATCAATACCATTTACAAGAGTCAACCAGAAGATGGAATACTTAAAATTAAAAAAGATACAAAATACAAACTGCACTGGAAAAGTCTGCTGTCAGGGACCATTCCAGTGTACTGAAGAGCAACAACGTCGGTCTGAAGACTAAGGTGTGCCTGATCCAGGTCATAGTCTTCGCAATTACTTGCTATGCATCAGAAGGCTGGACAATGACTAGGGATGATGGGAGAATTAATGCCATTGAGCTGTGGTGTGGAAGAAGAGTACTGAATATACCACAGACAGCTGGGAGAACAAACAGGTTCATCCTGAAGGGGGTAAAACCAGGCTGTTCCCTGGAGACAAGGATTCTGAATCTCTGTCTGACATACTCTGGACATGTTGCAAGGAGGGACCAGTCCTTAGTTAGGAACACCATACATGGGAGGGTGGAGGGACAGGGTAAGAGAGGAAGACCCTCCATGAGATTGATTTAGTCAGTGACTGGAGTAAAGTAAAGTTGGTTCAGGATAGACCAGGGTTCAGAGCTAATGGACTTAGGATTTCTACAACACATTAACAACAAAAACAAAAAAGATTTTTGTAAAACAGTAAAACACTACTAGAAAAACAGTTTCCTAAATATTGTGTGTACCTTCGAGTCAGAATCAACACACAGAGAAGCCTCTGGTGAGTTTTCAGAGGCAGTTAATTGCATGAGAGGAAACTGCCCATTCTCCTGTGGAGCAGCTGGTGACCTGGAACCACGTGCCTTCAGAAAGAATAGGCAGACTGAACACTATGGAAATTACAATTCTACCAAAAGCAATCTACAGGTTCAACACAATTCTTATACAAATAGCAAAATCATTCTTCAAGGAAATAGAAAAGTCAATTTACAGTTTTATTAGTAAAGGAAAGAGACTCAGAAGAACCACAATCTTTCTGACAAAAATGAAGTGGCATCTCCCTCCCTCTTCTCTAAACCTACTAAACAGCTGTAATAAAAATAGCAAAATACTGGTATAGTGACAGATACAGACATCAATGAAATAGAACTGAGAACCCAGAAATCAACCCATCTACCTATTGTCAACTATAATGACAAGGAACCAAAACCCAGTAAATGGAGAAATGATAGCTTCTTTAACAGATGGTAGGGGCAATTGTATACCTGCCGGAAACAGAAAAAGGATCCACATTTCATTCCATACACAAAACCCAACTCGCAGTAGTTCAGAGACCTAGATGTAATATCCAAAAGTATAAAGATCATGGGAGGCAGAAATGGGAAAATATTTAGAAATTCTAATCTATGGCATCAATAGGTGTGGTAACACAGCCAAAAACACGCAACCAGGAAAGCATAAAATCATTAAAGGGGACTTTTTAAAAATCAAATCACTATATGGATCAAAAATGCTCTCCAACAGGGTAAAAAGAAAACCCACAGACTTGAAAAAAATTTTTTGCAACAACATTTGAGACAAGGGTCTCATAACAAAAGCTACTAATGCAAAAGGTTAGAAATTGAAATCTACCACCCACTATATGAGGAAAAGATTCAATAAGCAACTTTCATAAATATGTGCACAGTCGTGGGAAGCCTATATCTGGTTCTACTCAGTTCTTGTAACCTAGAAGCTAAGACCAACCCAAAGATAGGCAATCTTCTCCCATACAACATACAACCTCTGAAAACTTGCTGAAGGGAAATTTATGAGTACAATTCCTCCATGAGAGAAGGATTAGCAAATTTCTCCTTAGCCTCTGAAAGCCCAGTGGAGGGTCAGTTATGAGTCAGTTCCAATTTGGTGGCAATGACTGAACAAGTAAAGAGTAAGAAAAAGCTAATGTATGTAGGATTTGAACTTTGAAGAAAAAAAGAACATAATACGTATCTACACAGGTAAAAAAATACCAAAATAATATCATTCAAAAGTTTTTTAAGTTATGAACTTTTTTCCATTGTACTGTTTTATGAGTTTTCTGATGTAAATACAAACCTGTAATTTAAGGGGAAAATAGTAAATGACACGAATATATATA
>NW_006399946.1:6341733-6343477 GCF_000299155.1 Elephantulus edwardii
CTTTGGCTTCTCTGCGCTCCAGTGCAATTTTCAGAGTCTCTTCTGACATCCATTTTGGTCTTTTCTTCCTCTTCTGTCTTTGCAATGACCGTTTGCACTGGCCTAGTGGCAAGAGGCTGCACTGTAATCCCAGAGGCACATGGTTCAAATCCACCAGAAACCCTGCAGGAGAAGGAGGAGCAATCTCTTCCTATGCCAGTCAGACCCAATTTGATAGTATACACACAATAACAATAGCACCCAGGAAATAAAAAGATAAACTGCACTGGGAATGTCACTGTCAGAGAACTCTCCAAAGTACTGAACAGCAATGATGCCAGTCTAGAGACTAAGATGGGTCTGTTCCAGGCCATGATCTTTGCAATTACTTGCTATGCATTGGAAAGCCGGACAATGCCTAGGTATGATAGAAGAATTGATGTCTTTGAACTGTGGTGCCGGAGAAGAGCATTAAGTATACCATAGACTGCTGGGGGAACAAACAAGCTTGTCCTAGAGAGGGTGAGACCAGGCTGTTCCATGGAGGAAAGGATTCTGAAGCTTTGTCTGACATTCTCAGGACATGTTGCAAGGAGGGAGTAGTCTTTGGACAGGGACATCATGCTTGTGAGGTTGGAGGGACAGCACTAAAGACAAAGACCCACGATGAGATGGACTGATTCACTGACTGACAAAATGCAAGTAGGTATGTCAGAGCCATTAGGATTGACAAAGAATAGAGCAAGGTTTAGGGCTGTTGTACACAGGGTCACTCTGAGTCACAGGGAACTCAAGGGCATATAACAACAACATTATTTAAACCAATATGAAATTCTACAGGAAATGGACAAATACTAAGAAACAACCTTCCCAAAATGACAAAGACTGAAGGAGAACACTGAACAGACACATTATGAAAGAAGAAATTAAACAAATAACATTAAAAACTTTGAACAAAAAAAAAAAAAAAAACCCCGGACCAGATGGTTTTACTAGGGAATTTTATGAATCAAAAAAGAGCTTCCACCAATTCTACATAAAAATATCTCAGAAAATACAAGCAACAAATGCTGGCGAGGTTGTGGAGGAACTGGAACCCTTTATTCACTGTTGGTGGGAGTTTAAAATGGTGCAACCACTGTGGAAGGCGGTATGGCGCTTTCTCAAAAAGCTGCAAACAAAGATACCATTTGACCCAGCAATTCCACTACTGGGAATATATCCCAAAGAGACCATAACTGACATCCAAGTAGATACATGCACACCCATGTTTATTGCAGCTTTGTTCACAATAGCAAGGAGTTGGAAACAACCCAGGTGCCCCTCAACAAACGAATGGATAGAGAAGGTGTGGTATATTCACACAATGAAATACTACACTGCATTGAAAAACAAGGAACTCATGCATTATTATTCAAAATGGGTGAGCATGGAGGACATCATGCTGAGTGAAATATCTCAGTCACAAAAGGACAAGCATGGTGCCACTGCTATAAAATGGGACTGATATCAGGGTTGGGGTAAGACTGAGAAACTGGATAAATTGTGTATAATGCACTGAAACAGATGAGGGAGAGAATAATTAAAAAGCAATGTATGATAGGGTATTGTAGTTAGGGGCACGGGGGTGGGGGATTGAGTACCAGGGAGGGAGTGTTTCTTTTACTTTTTCAAAGAAAGGAGCGAACTGGGGGTGGTGGGAGGGCTGGGCAGGGAGAGAAGGGCAGCAATGAATGAAAGGAAATCCAAAATCTCTGTAAATGTT
>NW_006399946.1:6353810-6356582 GCF_000299155.1 Elephantulus edwardii
TTTTTTTTTAAGTTGCGAGAAAAGTCTTTATTTTCAGTATAAAAAATGTCCATTAGGTGGAGGTCAAAGGGGGTAGAGGCAGATGCCTACATAGGGGAGCAGCACAGTGGACCTTCCCAGCCCCAGCAGTCCTTTGATCTTGTGTAGGCCTCAGTAGAGTCCCAGGTAACTAACTATACACGTGCAGGATGAACAGTAAGAGGGGTCAGAGGTGCAAGTCTCAATGGGAGAGTAGAGGAGGGTCAGCAGAGGTCATGAGAAGTCCAGAATCCAAGGTCAGGCCTGGTCGAAGTTGAGTTTCTTGGCTGGAGGAGTTTCTCCCAGCCCTTCAATATCCACTAGGTCACTGTTGGCATCAGAGTCGTTCAGAGCACTGAGTGTCACATGAGCTTTCTGCTTCTTTACAGGGGGGGCCTCCGGCCTCAGGGACAATGGAGCTGCTAGGTGGGGGGGGGGCTGCTGGAGGAGGCAACAGAACACCAGATGCCACTTCCTTGGGCCCTTTCTTAGGTGATTCGGCTGGAAGGGGAATGCCAGAGTCTTCATACACTTTTCGTTTCACAGTGGCCTTTATCTGAGCCACTGTCCGTTCCTTGATGACACAGCTGATGTGATTAAGATCGTCCCCAAATCGCTTCACAGCAGCCCTCAGCATCTCTATTTCCGTCTCTGTCCACTTCGCACCCGTGGGCGAAAAGTCGGCCACGGGATGCAGCTGCATCGTCAGCTCCCCGAGCTTCGTGAAGGCGGCGCCGGCCGCTGAGAAGATCTCTCCAACCTTGGTTGACGCTGAAGTCATGGCCCCGCGCGCCTCCTCACGGAGACGCTGCCGCTGCCGCCGCCGCCGCCCCCGCCACGCGAGCCGGGACCGTAAAGTTTCTTCTTCTGCTACTCTATTCCTTGAAATTTTCTTTCAAGAACATGTATTATTTTTAAAGTGGGGGGAGGGGGAGAAATTATTAACCCTAGTCCCCAAAATTCATTTTCACCAAATCCTGCTTCTTCAAGCCAACTACCAAACACACACATACACATAAGTCACAAGTACTTACATGGGCTCACATCTCTGTATCTGTTTCGATTTCTGTTTTCTGGAAACTTGGCCACTCTATGAGGATAGTCATGGGACTCATTTCGAATTTCCTTAAAATAACAAAAATATATTTTAATATCCCTCTAAAATTGTATATAACAAGATAGATACTTTCCCAACCAGAAGAAAAACTACAAGTAACACTTATGAAGCTATACTGTTGTTGAGTACTGTGTCAGAACTAACCCACAGCTAACCCTCCAGTGGGCTTCCAGAGGCAGTACATCACATGGGAGGAGACTGCCGATTTTTCTCCCACGGAGCAGCCAGTGGATCTGAATTGAATCCCTTCAGGATTGCAGTACAGCTTCTTACCACTAGGCCATCAGAGCTATGCAAACTATACTAATTACTATGAAAAGCATTTTGTTTATATGCATTGTTACATCTAAACCAAATAGAACAATGGCAAAGATTATCTTCTCTATTTTATACACAAGGTTTTGAGGAATTAAACAATCTACCATAAATCATCCCGTTTGTAAGTGGCAGATCCCTGGACTGAATCAAGATCCCAGAGCCACCAAAACCTACTAACAAATTACCCTATATTGAACACCAATAACAAAATATTAAATACTTTCCTTAATTTAAATTCAGGATTAATACATATAGCATGATCAACTTTTATGACCCAAATAAAGCATTCTCCTGGGGAGTTATAAGAGGATAGTTGATGAGCTAGGAAATGTTCAACTGACAAAGTCTTATCAGTATGATAATGGAGAACCCACAGACCAACTAACCACAGTTTGTCAACAGAAAAACCTGCATTTCTGTAAAGAACTGGGAATATGTTCCTTGAAAAACCACTGGAGAAGATGTTTGTTCTGAGATAATGTTCTTTACAAAATGTTTGCACATCCTGGTAAAATTAGTATGATTTTTTTTCTGTTTGTGGATACTGCTTAAACACTTGGCCTGTGCTGAATAAAGTTACTTAAGATTCTTGAAGTTTTTAATCCCTTGCACCCAACTATTTTGTGTTTATATTTTCCTTAAGTCTCTCTGATCCCCACTCTCAGACCTGTTGTAGGGCTGGACAAGTGGCGCCTGTACAGGAACCGTGCATGAGAAGGTTTGAAAAAGTGTAAGTCAAAAAAGATGTCTTCTAAGTTATCTGCTAAGTTGTCAAAAATCAATTGGGGGAATCTGAAGCAGAGACATGAGTATGGATAATGTGGCAATTTTCTCTCTATAAGTCTTTCTATTGTTTGTTATCTCAATTGTTTAAACATAATGGAATGAAAGTTTGTTATGTTTAATGATACTTTAGAAGGCTGTAGATCATTATCGTCCTTGGTACCCTGAAAAAGGGTCTTTAGATTTAAAAACATGGGAGCAAATTAACAAAATTCTGAAAAGATACATGGCCTAGGTGATCAAATACTGGCAGAAGTCTGGATATGGTCTACAGTAAGTTAGCACTGGAACCACTAAAAGTTTCAAGTAGTAACGTTTCCATAGAGAAGGTGAAGGAAGAAAAAAAAAGAAAAATTCCAAGTCTACCTAAGTAAGTCCTGATGATATCTCACCACGTTCATTTCCCTTGCCTTTAAAGGTGAGCTATATTGGTCAAGGTTTTCTAGAAGTTACAGCTCAAGGAGACTGGAAAGATTTCATTTTCCTGTTTATATTCAGCCCGTTTAAAAGGGAAATTAAATAATGTTCCCTTTCCT
>NW_006399946.1:6357737-6361819 GCF_000299155.1 Elephantulus edwardii
GGATTCTGAGGCTTCGTCTGACATACTTTGGACATGTTGTAAGGAGGGACAGGTCCTTGGAGAGGGACATCATGCTTGGGAGAGTGGAGGGACAGCTCAGGAGAGGAAGGCCCTCTGTGAGGTGGATTGATTCAGTGACTGGGGTAATCGGGATGGATGTATCGGAGACAGTGCGATTGGCACAGGACAGAGCAGAGTTTAGCGCGGTTGTACATAGGGTCGCTATGAGTCGCAAGCAACCAGACAGCACATAACAACAACTTTTAGAAGTTAAGCCTCTTATAGAATGATTCCTAGTTTGGGGGGGGGAGGCTAATTCCAGTTAATTAGCATATATTAACCCAAACACTGCTCTCCCCAAGTTACAAGATTCTTTTGCTGATTTTGTGGCACAATTACAGCAAGCTGTTAATTGATGTACTCGTAAATACTCGGTATTGTTATAAATATTAACTTATAAAAATGCTAACGTGTTTTCTTGTACAAGTGAGATTTTTATTAATTGCATGGAAAATATCAACAACTAACCAAAAATTCATAAATGGTATTTTCCCATTTCTATTTTCTGCATCTTCCTGGAGTAGAGTCAAGACATTATGCCTTTAACAGAGAAAAAAATTACCTAGCAAAAAAGAAAACAATAAAAACTGAGTGCAAAAGCGCGCACTGGCAAATACAATGATCAATTTGTTACAATGGTGCAAAAACAGACCCAGTTTTCACCAACACTGAAGGACTCCCACAGCATGGGGGGAAAAAAGGCAGCTATTAAGCCTTATAAAGATTAAAGAACTGTGCTTAACTGTATTTCACTGTGTAGTTCTGTAGGATTTAAAATTCACAGCTAATCTTTTAGCTCAAGCTTTTGTGAATTTACAGATGAAAGATATTACCTTTATAAAACTGTTTTAACGGAAAAACTTTTTTTTAAAAAAAAAGTAAATTATAAAAGAGAAGAGAGAGACACACAGTTGTTTAGATATGGCAACGCCCTCACTTTATCAGAAAAAGTGGAGAGACTTCCCTAGGACCCTACATAGAACAAGGGGAACAATTAAGCTCAAAAAAGTGTTCTATGTTTTTGTTGTTGTTTGTTTCTTTATTTTCTTTTCTCATAATGATTTTTAACCAGCCCTGAATTTTCAGGCTGGGTGCGGGTAGGGAAAACTTCAAAGTTTTTCTCCTTTTCATCTTACGTATAATGTGGTTAGTATTATAACAGGTTTTTCCTTTTGTCAGACTGATAAGTTTTGTCAGTTGTCCTAGCTCATCCACTGTTCTCTTTTAACTCCACATTTTCCTAGAGTTAACAGTATATCCTAAAGATTGGAGGAAGACTCAACAACAGTTTGCATTATGCATATGACACAATCATGCTTGCTGAAACTGAGGAGGACCTGAAGCACTTGCTACAGAAGGTAAAGGACTGCAGCCTTCAGTATGGATTGAAGCTCAACATCAAGAAAACAAAGATTCTCACCACTGGGCCAGCTGGCAGCATAATTCTGGATGGTGAACAGATTGAGATAGTTAACAGTCGTTTTAGTTTGCTTGGCTCCACAGTCAACACTCTTGGTACCAGCAGCCAGGAAATCAAGAGACAAATTGCATTGAGAAGGCTGGATGTCAGGGACCTCTCCAGAGGAGCAGTAACGTCAGTCTGGAGACTAAGGTATGCCTGATCCAGGACACAGTCTTTACTAATTGCTTGCTTTGTATCAGAGAGCTGGACAATGACTAGAGATGACAGAAAGTGAACTGATGCCTTCGAGCTGTGGTGCTGGAGAATAGTGCTAAATATACCATGGACGGCTAGAAGAACAAAGACATTTTTCCTAGAGAGGGTTGAGACCAGGCATTCCTTGGAGTCAAAAAACTCTGGTGGCCTAGTGGCAAAAAGCTGCACTGCAATCCCAGAGATACACGGTTTGAATCTACCAGATGCTCTGCTGGAGAAGGAAGGGCAATCTCCTCCCATACCAACAAGATCCGATTTGACGGTACACACAAAAAATAATAAATTAAAAAAAAAAAACACTTAAAAGAATTCTAAGGCTTCATCTGACATACTTTGCACATATTGCAAGGAGTGACCAGTCCGTGAAGTGGGACAACAAGCTTGGAAGGGCAGAGGGACAGAGAAAGAGAGGAAGACCATCAATGAGATGGATTGATTCAGTGACTGGGGTAATGAGGGTAGGTGTGTCAGAGACAGAAAAGTTGACACAGGATAGAGCAGTTTTCAGGGCTACTGAACATGGGGTCTCCATGAGTCACAAGCAACTCGACAGCACATAAAAACAATGTTAACTTCATCAGACACAGAAGTTCTAAGGATATATCCACTTAAATTTTGGAGTTCTATTTTAAAATTTTTACCTACTTCATCTTCAGGATTTATAGGCAAAACAAATCAAGTCAGTTGTCATGAAGTTCATTATGACTCAATGTGCTGTGATCAAGTAAGAGAAAAAGAATTTTAAAAGTTAGACGTCGTTTTTTCAATAATTATGAACATTCAATGAAATTCTTAAAAAATACTCTACATGCCTCTCTCTACTCTTACCTGTCATAGCCCTCTCCCACTCTCACCAAAAAGAGAACATGTCTCTCCAAAGGAAAAAACATGTCTTTTTACATGTTGTTAAATGCCACTGACTACGTAACCAACCCCATGAACAATGGATCTGAATCCAGTCCCATCTCCATCCAGATCATTTCTGACATACTTGAGCCACCATTACAATCACTGTATCAATCTATCCCATTGAGGGCCCTTCCTCCTTCACTGACTCTCCACCTTTTCATGTGATGTCCTTTTCCAAGGCCTGATCTACTCCTAACAACATGGGCAAATATGTGGGACGAAGTTGTACTACCAATGTCAAAGAGCACCCGAGTTACACCTTTTCCAAGATGTATTTGTCCTTTTAACACCCCATGGGATATTCTGCATTCATCTCCAACACCACAACTCAAAGGTAGTGATTCTTTTTTCTGTCACCTGCCAATGTGAAAGCACACATGAATATAAAATCCACTCATTGCTCTGCAGGAAAATAATGGACAATCTCCTCCCATTTGATTTACTGCATCTGAAAACCCACTAAAGGGTCAGCTACAGGTCATTTCCAACTCGATGGGACATAGAACTGCAAAAACCTCCAATGCCTAGTGGGAACACACAAGATAATGTCAGGTTCAACTGGTTCCAACTCATACCAACTCTATGTACAACGGAATAAATCCATGCCTAGTCTCAAGCAATTTTCACAATTCCACCTTATGAGAAGGAATCTTAAATTCAATTATTAGTTCCTAATAATGTTTCATGGAGAGAAATCTACTGACCAGACCATTCATGAAGCTAGACTTTACTAAGTGGAGCGAGGCTTGGATAAGAGGAAGACTCATCATGCATCTGCATCATGGAGATGCTACAATCTTATCCGCAAAATGGAGCAGAACTTGAAATATTTGCTGCAAAAGATCAAGGACTACAGACTTCAGTAAGGATTGCTTCTCAACATCAAGAAAACAAAGATCCTGAATGAATGGAAATTCAAAATCTCTGTAAATGTTCACTAAAAGAATTAATAAAAAAAAATTAAAAAAAAAAAAAAGAAAACAAGGATCCTTACCATCCAGTCAATAGGCAATACTGTGACAGATAGGAAAAAGACTGAAGTTGTTAGCAATTACATCTTGCTTGTATCCACTATCAATATTCTTGGCACTCATAGTGAAGAAATCAACAGATGCTGCACTGGGAAATTCTGCTGTTCAAGTACCTCTCTAGTTTACTAAAGAGCACTATCAGTCTAAAAAGTATTAAGACACATAAAATGGAACACTCAATTCTGGTACTGATGACTGAAAAACAATATGATATATTTGTTAATTGTTTATTTACGAAGGGAAACTATTCCTTAAGTGACACAGTCATGCTGCACAGTTCAGGAACGCAGGTCATGGAACTCAATCCAGAGAAATTCTGTACATTCAAACCTAGAGTTGCTGTAATCAAGGATGCTTTGGGCAGAATATTAAATGATCCAGGAAGTATTAAAAGAAGATGGAAG
>NW_006399946.1:6363658-6364237 GCF_000299155.1 Elephantulus edwardii
TGAAAGAATTTTTCTTTTACTTTTCCGAGAGGGTAGTATACTAGGGGGGAGGCTTGGGAAGGGAGAAAAGTGCAACAATGAATGAATGGAAATTCAAAGTCTCCATAAACTTTCTTTGAAATTAGTAATTATTATTTTTTTAATCCTTATTACATAGACCAGACTTAATAGGTAAATCTCAGACACATTGGGGGATCAGTTTCAGAACACTCCAATAAGATGAGTATCACAATAAAGTGAGTCTCATTTTGTTTCCTCATGCATACTTAATTGCAATTTGGAGTTAGTGTCATGCATTTATAAATCGGACATTTTAAATCAAGTATATTCATTTTCCCCCCTTTTTGTGTACTGTCAAATCAGATCAGACTGGCACAGAAGAAGATTGCTGTCCTTCTCCAGTGGAGCATCTGGTGGATTTGAACTGCATGCCTCCGGGACTGCAGCACAGCTTCTTAGTTTAATTACATTTTTAATAAAATTTTTACAACCAGGAGAAGATAACATAGATGAATGGGACCTTCTAAGACTCAAATCCCTATGCACATCCAAAAACTTCTCCAGTAGGGTAAAAAGGGA
>NW_006399946.1:6365403-6366638 GCF_000299155.1 Elephantulus edwardii
TCAAAGACCATCTCATCATGGTTCTTGTCAGAGCTATGTCAATTCTAACATTTTTGGTCATGATAATCTACTATTCTCAAAAGCTGTATTCTGTGAAAGGTTGAAAATTTGAGTGTATAATGTATGTGATAATAAATTGTAAATTAGTAGGATGTAATGATGCCACCACCAACAAAATGAAAACACTAGTACTTGACACTCTCTTAAAATTTGCCTCCCAAAATAAAATGAAAGCAAAAAATTTAAAAGAAATAAAAAAAAAAAAAATTTGCCTCTGAGGAAGCTCTGGTCGCCTAGTGGCAAGAAGCTGCACTGCGATCCAAGAGGTACACGGTTCAACTCCACCAGATGCTCTGATGGAGAAGGAGGGGCAATCTCCTCCTGTCCCAGTCAGATCTGATTTGATGGTATACACACACAAAATAATAATTTTTTTTTATGTGCCACCAAATTAAAAGCTAGAAAGTCCTTATGTCTGTTGTTGTTGTTGTTATGTGCCGTCAAGTCGCTTGCCACTCATAGCAACCCTATGTTCAACAGCCCTAAACTCTGCTCTATCCTATGCCAATCGCACTGTCTCTGACATTCCCATCGATTACCCAAGTCACTGAATCAATCCACCTCATAGAGGGCCTTCCCCTCCTGCACTGTCCCTCCACCCTCCCAAGCATGATGTCCCTCTCCAAGGACCTATCCCCTCCTTACAACATGTCCAAAGTATGTTAGATGGAGCCTCAGAATCCTTGCCACCAAGGAGCCAACCAGTTTAACCCTTTCCAGGATGAATGTCTGTTTTCCTAGCAGTCCATTGTACCCTTAATACTCTTCTCCAGCACCACAGCTCAAAGGCATCAATTCTCCTTCTATCCTCCTTAGTCACTGTCCAACTTTCTGATGCTTAACAAGTGATAGCAAAGACCATGGCCTGTTATCAGACGCACCTTAGTCTCCGAAGAGACACCAGTGCTCTTCAGTACTTTGGAGAGGTCCCTAACAACCGACTTTCCCACTGCAATACATTTTATTTCTGGCTACTAGTGCCAAGAGTGTTGACTGTGGAGCCAAGCAAACTAAAGCTGTGTACAATCTCAATCTCTTCACCATCGATCCTGATGCTGCCAATTGTTCCAGTAGTGAGAATCTGTCTTCTTGACATTGAGCCTCAATCCATATTGTAGGCTGCAGTCCTTGACCCTCTGCAGCAAGTGCTTCAGGTCCTCCTCAGTTTCAGCAGG
>NW_006399946.1:6368168-6369143 GCF_000299155.1 Elephantulus edwardii
CCTCTGCAGCAAGTGCTTCAGGTCCTCCTCAGTTTCAGCAGGGTTGTGTTATCTGCCTATGTCCTTACACATGATTTTTTTTCTTTTTGGTACATACAGTAATAATTGTGGCCAAGATAGTCATAATGTCTGTGTTTTTGTTGTTAGGTGCCAATGAGTCAAGTATGGCTTAAAGTGACCTTTTAAACAATAGATCTGAACCCTGTCCTATCCTGTATCATCCTCACAATCTCTGACACACCCAAAGCCATTGTGGAAGCCACTGTATCACTCCATCTGGTTGAGGGTCTGCCTCTCCTTTGTCATCCTTCCACTTTCCCAAGCATAATGTCCTTCTCTAAGGAAGGGCCTCTGTATTACTGATCCTTAAACCAACCAATAAAATACCAATAATGGGGGGACGGGGTGGGGGGGAAGACTTGCAGGCAGCCATGGAGGATACGTCTTTATTTATCTGAAAAAGAAGGAAACTTAAGTACAAACTATCCACATGAACAACTGTCTCTTCCACCCTGAGACCAAAAAAACTAGCTGGTGCCCAGTACCACTCCTGAATATTCTGATCAGGTACACAACAGGTAAATCCAGACTTAGAGGGAGGAAAACCCAAACAATACAACAAAGAAAAACATGTGCAATAGAAAACTGAATTCTAAAAGAATCCCACTTTCCTGGACCTGCTGAAGCTAGGCAGAAGGATCCCCCAACTCTTCAAACTGAGATGTTCTCCAAACCTTCAACAGAAATATCCCCTGGAGACAACTTTAAACAAGTTAATAGTTTAACCCATAGAGTCACCATTCAATAATGTGTTTCTTTTTTTTTTTAATTATTATTTTGTTTCATGAGCTTAAGATATGCTGAGCGAGTAATATCTTAAGCTCATCATGTTAGATGGATCTTAGCTGAAAGCAGAGAATACCAAAGGAATGTCTATCTGTGTTTCATTGACTATGCAAAGGCATTTGACTGTGT
>NW_006399946.1:6370078-6392242 GCF_000299155.1 Elephantulus edwardii
AGGTGGATTGATTCAGTGACTGGGATAATTGGGATGGGAGTGTCAGAGACAGTGCGATTGGCACAGGAGAGAGCGGAGTTTAGGGCTGTTATACATAGGGTCGCTATGAGTCGCAGGCGACTCGAGGGCACATAACAACAACAACAATTATTATTTTGTATGCGTGTACCGTCAAATCAGATCTGACTGGTACAGGAGGAGATTGTCCCTCCTTCTCTAGCAGAGCATCTGGTGGATTTGAACTGTGCACTTCTGGGATTGCAGTGCAGCTTCTTGCCACTAGGCTACCAGAGCTCCCCTAATAATGTGTTTCTTTTAAAAAAAAACAATAATTCTGTAAAAGTAAAGAGTCAACAGCTCAACAGCTACTTTAAGTAATAGAAGACAAAGTAGGTTAAGGAAAAAAGAAACAATCAAAACAGAAACTTATTTTTAAGAATATAAACAATAATAATATATTTTTTATTTTATTTTAATAATTTTAATGACCATTTATAGAGATTTTGGATTTCCATTCATTCATTGTTGTATTTTTCTACCTGCCCACCCCTCCCCCCAGTTCGCTCTTTTCTTTGAAAAGTAAAAGAATTCCATCCACCAGATGCTTTGCTGGAGAAGTAGGAACAATCTCCTCCTGTACCAGTCAAATCTGATTTGACAGTATACACACAAATAATAAAAATTAAAAAAAAAAAAAAGAATTCCTTCACTAGTATACAATCCCCACCCTACCCCCGCCACTCCACTATGCAACCTTCATTCTGGACTCTTGTCATAACCATAATATCCAATCATATATTGCTTTTAAACTGTTCTCTCCCATATCTGTTTCAATGCAGTACACATAATTTATTCAATTTTTCTCAGTCTCACCCCAATCCTGATGTCAATCCCGTTCTACAACAGTGGCACTATGCAATATTTGTCCTTTTGTGACTGAGATATTTCACTCAGTATAACGTCCTCCCGGGTCACCCATTTTGAATAATATTGCATGAGTTCCTTGTTTTTCAATGCAGCATAGTACTCCATTGTGTGAATGTACCACAGCTTCTCTATTCGTTTGTTAATGGGCATTTAGGTTATTTCCAGCTCTTTGCTATTGAGAACAAAGCCCATCAACGTGGGTGTATATCTGCATGAGTGGCAGTTATGGTTTCTTTAGGGTATATTCACAGTAAAGGATCTGTTGGGTCAAATGGTATGTCTATTTGCAACTTTCTGAGAAAGCACCATACAGCCTTCCACAGTTGTTGCACCATTTTGCACTGCCACCAACAATGAATAAGGGTTCCAGGTTCTCCACAACCTCTCCAGCATTTGTTGTTTGCTGCTCTGTTAAATTTTGCTATTCTTACTGGCGTGAGATGATATCTCATGTAACGGAGCAAGTCCCCAGAAAAGACCACCAAGCCAATTAGCCTAATTAACAAAGTTTATTTCGAGTTCGAACCCAGGCTCCCACTTGCTGACACAGCAGCATCCACCCGAGAGCCCTCCCTGAGACAAAGTGAGCCCTCCCTTTTATACTTTCTTGCTTTTTTGTCTAGCTACACAGTTTATGATTGGTTACTTATAGAAGTCCCAGTACTAGTTTGCTCTTTATTGGTTAGCCATAGCTCAGGGAGGCAGTTTGGAGACTTGTTTGAGCCTAATTGGTGGGGAAGCAGCTTGGAGACCTATTTGAGTCTGACTGGTTACTACAGACACAGGGCTGCAGAAAAAGTCTCTTATGTCCTTGAAGAAGAGTTCCACTTTATGGAAGTCGGCCAACAGAGTGTGGTTTTATCACAGGTGGGGGAGGTTGTTCTCTGGAAACTAAGCAAGCGCAAGCGAGTGGGATGGAGGTAGCTGCACACTGTCAGAAACTGAGTTTTTGATATTTGATTCTTACATCTCATATTTGTTTTCAATGATATATTTTTTTAAGATTATAAGCAATATCATTGTCGAGTCTGTCTAGAAACTGTGACATGGAAGCAAGTTTTGCTGTATGTATAATCACCAAAATTTAGAATTCACACACTGGTAACATTTTTCTCACAGCACATAGAACTAAAAGCAAAGGGAGAAGTGTATTTCTTCATTCAGTAATTACTCACTGAGTAGCTAACATTCCAAGGCCAAAAAAAAGCCCAACATGTGCTGAGGAAAAAAATGGGGAAATGACACAAACCTCAAGGACTAGACTGAAAGTAGGCAGTATGATTTAAACCTTAACAGAAAACCATACAGAAGGCAAAGGGAGCAAAAAAAGTACCATATGACTTCTTTTACAGGGCTACACTACGTCAACGGTAAAGTGAATAAATGCCATCTTTGTCGCTAACTGCATGGTGAGGACAAACACAAATCTAATTTCCAAAATGTAACCCTTCTTCACCTTCCCACTTTTCCATCCTCATGGTCAATCATGTCTCTCCAACTCTTGCACCACAGAGATCACAAATTAGACAGCTCTCAGACTAGCTGCCAGTGTAGCATTTCTCTGATCCTAGTTACCCAGATTTAGGTCTGGGCTTGCCCAACAGGGAAATGGCAACCCCTAAGAGATACATCAGAGAACATAGCAACATATTTCTAAAACAAAAGACATAAATGAAGATATGCAATCAAGCAAATTAACTGCTTGCATCAAAAAAGATTTATCAGAGATGAGTATATACCTAAGCAAAAGGGAAAGAGAAAACATCCAGCCAAGGCAAATTTATAAAGGTCCTAAAGTAAAAGCAAAAAGTAGCATATTTTAAGGAACACAGTGGGCAAAAGGAAGGAAAGTTTAAAATCAGAGGTAGAATTGTCAAAGCATTCATTGTAAAAACTGAAGAGTAAGGAATATTACTTGGATTGCCAAGAGAGTAAACAAGTCTCTCTTGTTTGTGCAACCAAGGCATTCCTTTGAGAAAATGATGATGAAATATACTCTCACATACTTTGGGCATGTTGTCAAGAGGGATTAGTCCTTGGAAAAAGATATCATACTGGTAAAGATGGTCAGAGCAAAAGAGGAAGATCCTGAACAAGATGAAATGACACCTGAATGACCAATTGGGCCCGAGCATGGCAAATATTTTAAGAACTCATGATAGAGTTAGGTTCAGATCCACTTTTACAGTGTCTCTTAGAGCCTTAGCTGACTCAATGGCACCTTAGGGTTTAGGGAGAGGCCCAGTGACAAGAAGCTGGGCTACAATCCCAATGCCACATGGTTTGAATCCAGCAGCTGCTCCGTGGGAGAAATATAAGCAATCTCTTCCCATGCAATTAACTGCCTCTGAAAACCACAGAAGGGTCAAGCTATTGGTCTGTTCTGACTCAATGGTACACAACATCTTGAATCTGGACCTCATCCAGCCAGGGCTTCATCCCTGAGACGTATGCATCCAATTATGTCTTAGTTATCTAATGCTACTATAACAGAAACATCACAAGTGAGATGCTTTAACATTTATTCTCCAACAGCTCTGGTGACTTCGTGGTAAGGAACTGCACTGCTAACACATGAAGTTCCAGTATGAATCTACCAGTCATTTCAATCTCTGCCCTTGCAAAACTCCTGAAAATATCCCCAGAGTGAGTGAGACAAAAGGATCACCATCCTTGTCTCTAAGGAACACTCTGGTTGCATTTCCTTCAAGACTTGTTGTTTTTGGAAGTCCATGGGATTGTTAATACTCTGCCCACACCACAGTTTAAAGGTATCGATTCTTCTGTCATTTTTATTCAATGTCCAACTTTAAGACGCAAAGAAAGAAAAATAAAATACCATGCATATGAAGGTATGCTTAGAACAGGTGTACCTTAGTATTTAAACTGACATCTTTGCTCTTCAGAATTTTGAAGAGGTCCTTGACAGATTTCCTCAGTAGAACATACCTTTTGATTTCCTGACCATGGCTACCATGGACGTTGATTGTGGATCCAAGTAAAACGAATTACTGACAACTTTAATGTTTTCACAACCTATTAATTATGAAATTGTCTATTAGTCCAGTGGTGAGGATTTCTGTTTTCTCAGTGTTGAGATGTAACCCATACTGAAGACTGGTTGGGGGCCATTTTTACGTTCTCCACTCCTGGGCCCTTGCGATCCCTCTCAGACCATGCAATAAAGGCCTGTTTCTTGGGACCAGTTTCTTTCTTTCTCTCTCTTGCCCTCAACTCTTTTTTCTACCTAACATATGGTTCCCTGACTGGGAATCAACCTACCTGGGAAGAATGTCCAGTTACAGGTCAAAATCTCCATTCTACTTCTCCACAACTAGCCAAAAAGGGAAGCAAGCCGACCCACCAGGCTCGGTAACAGCTAAACAGTGGCCGGTCACAACCTGGAGCAGAGCTTAGCTGCCCTCTTGGAAAAGCAGCTCCCGCAGTCTTATTTACGCATGCACAGCAAGAGCCTGCCAGGGGTCTTTACCGGTCCGCTTTGTACCCTCCCAAATATTGTAGTCTGATCTTCTACGATAAGTTCTTCAAGTCTTCCTTACTTTCTGCAAGCAAGGTTGTGCCATCTGCGTAACACAGGATGTTGATAAGACTTCTTCCAATCCTGTTAACACATTTTCCTTCACATAATCGATTTTTTTAAATTATTATATTAATTTACAAAATTGAGATATATTGTTTTTCAGACAAGATTTTCCCAATTTCCCTTATCCCTGCCACCTGTAAAATTGTACAACCCCACGGTTAATCCTCCTGCTGCCCCATAAATCCTCATCCCTCTGCTTCCACCCTCCTCCCCATCGTCATATGCATTCTACAACAATGGTTTTATACAATATTTGTCCGTAAGGGACTGAGTTAGTTCACTCAGCATAATGCTCTCCAGTCCCTCCAAAGTTAGGTAATATTAACAAA
Source organism: Elephantulus edwardii (assembly GCF_000299155.1). NCBI lineage: Eukaryota > Metazoa > Chordata > Mammalia > Macroscelidea > Macroscelididae > Elephantulus > Elephantulus edwardii. The sequence goes on from NW_006399946.1 coordinate 6,374,939, forward strand.
ATCATTACTCCTACATGCTGTGTAGTATTCCACTGTATGAATGTACCACAATTTCTCAATCCTTTCGATTGTGATTGGATAGCTGGGCTGTTTCCATGTTCTTGTGATGGTGAATAACACTACTATGAACACTGGTACAAGTCTCCACTTGTGCCTCAATTCTCATTTTCTCAGGGTATATTCCAAGCAGTGGAATAGCTAGGTCATATGGAATTTCTATGTTCAGCTTTTTGAGGAAATGCCAAACTGCCTTCCAGAGTGGTTGTGCCATTTTACAATCCCACCAACAATGTGTAAGAGGTCCTATTTCCCCACCTCCTCCCCAACATCTATTACTTGCTGCTCTGTTAAACTTTGCTATTGTTACTGGAGTGAGATGGTACCTCATTGTGGTTTTGATGTGCATCTCTTTTATTGTTGGTGAATGTGTCTGTTTGCCATTCTAACATCTTCCTCTGTGAAAATTCTTTCCATGTCTTTTGTCCATTTTGTGATTGGGTTATCAAGTCTTTTTCTTGTGGAGTTCCAAGAGTACTCTGTAAACTTTTGTTATGACACTCTCATCTGAGATGGTAAAACCAAATGTTTGTTCCCAGTTTTCTTTTCACCCTGTGGGAAAAAGTTTTTGATGTGCATAGGGATTTAATCTTTAGAAGGTCCCATTCATCAATTTTATCCTCTTCAGATTTTGCATTTCTGGCTGTATTTGACAGTCTCTTTATACCAGAGACTAGGCCTTCTAAGCTTGATCCCAGTTTGTCTCTTTAGGAACTTTATGGTTTGGGGCTTTATTCCCAGATCTCTGATCCACCTTGAGTTGATTTTTCTGTATGGTGTGAGATGTGGATGCTGTTTCAGCTTTCTGCTGGTGGGAAGTCCAGTTCTGTCAGCACCAATTGTTGAAGTTGTCATTTCCCCCTTTAATAGCTTTGTTCTTTGTTGAATATCAGTTGACCATAGACAATCAGGTCTATTTCTGGGCTCTCAATTCTGCTCCTGTGGTCTATGTGCCTGTCACTGTACCAGTACCATGCTGTTTTGGTTACTACCGCTGTGTAGTAGGTTTTTCCAAATTCTTGAATGATATGCTCAGAATACAAACTGAACCAGTATGCAGAAAGGTTACAACCCTCACTCATATCTTTTCTGATTTTAAGCCTTGCTAGTTTCCCTTGTTTTGTCTAGACAAATGCTGCTTGGTATATATAGGGAGTTTTTATTTTGATTTTTTTCCTGTTGTGTACCAACAAGTTGGATCAGATTGGCACAGGAGATTGCATCTCCTTCTCCAGCAAAGCATCTGGTGGATTCGAACCAAGTGCCTTCAGGATTGCAGCACAGCTTCTCACCAGTTGGCCACCATAGCTCTCTGGTACATATAGGTTTTGAATGAGCAAAGTATTCGAAGATTCTTATTCTTCTCCATGTTAATCACAATTTGTTATGATTCAGTAAAATGACTTTGCACAATCAACAAAACAAGTCAATATCTTTCTTGTATTATCTGCCAAGATCACCTGATATCAGCAATGATATGTATCTTTGGTGCCACTGCCTTCTGAATCCAGCTCGAATTTCTTGTAGTACAAGTCCAAATTTAGGGATCCAGCCCTAGTGAAGATCTTCTCTGTTGGCTATGGATGAAAATCTATCTTCTTCAGCTTCTGTAGGTCTGGTATCCCCTGAAAGTGTTCTGACATTCCCGAGTGTTCGAGATCTTTGACATACAGGGGGCTAGTCCAAAAAAATTCTATCACATTCCTTGCAATTCTTTCTTGGTGGTATTGAGGTTCCCCATCTTGACTCACTGTCTTCCTCTTTCACCTTTGGTGAACAGAATATACTTTAATGGAACTCTTAAACCCAATTAAGGCTGAGATAGGACTGGGAGTGTGGCATTCCACACTTCATCTTCCTACAACTATTTGGTTTAACAAATCATGGGGAATCATGACACATTTTCCCCATTACATCAATATGTATGTATATTTTAGGGAACACAATTAAACCCATGACATTTCACCCTCTGTCCCCCAAAAACTCATGTAAAACACTTTTGCTCCACCATTACCATCCCAGAGTCTTAAAACCAAACCCAGCTATCAACAACGAATGAATAGAGAAGCTCTGGTATACTCACACAATGGAATACTATGCAGCACTGAAAAACAAGGAACCCATAAAATATGCAAAATGGATTACTCTGGAGGACATTAAGCTTAATGAAATATCTCAGTCACAAAAAGACAAATATTGGATATGGTCACTGTTGTAAAACGGGACTGACTACAGGGTTGAGGAAAGGCAGAGAAGGAGGGGAGGAATGATGTATACTGCATTGTAACAGATGAGGAAGAGAACTGTTTAAAAGGGATATACAATTGGGTATTATTGTCATGACAGGAGTCCAGAATGAAAGCTGCACAGTGGCATGGACTTGGGGGGAGGGACTGCATAACAATGAAAGAGTTTTACTTTTTTTTTTTTTCAAGAAGACTGAACGGGAGGGGCAGGGAGAAAGGTGCAACAATGAATGGCTGGAAAACCTATGTCTCTGTAAACGTTCATTAAAATTAATTTTTTAAAAAAGATTACTACAGGGGAGCTCTGGTGGCCTAGTGGCAAGGAGCTAAAACTACAATTCCAGTGGTGAACGGTTAAAATCCACCAGATGCTCTGCCGGGGAAGAAGGGACAATCTCCTCCTGTACCAGTCAGATCTGATTTGATGGTACACACACACAAAAATAATAAAATTTAAAAAAAAAAAAAAAGATTACTACAGGAATTTGTAGGGTGCATTGGTACAAACAGCAAGGTGCTCCAAGGGGTCGTGATTGGCCTACAGGCCCTGTTGCAAACCAAGTGCGCCACGGTCCACCTCACGACCCTCCTCTGCAAGTCCTACCATGGGGGCCACCTTACCATCCGCCTCGCCCTGGGTGGCTGTACCAACTGACCCTTCTACCGTATTGTGGCTGCTTTCAGCAAGTATGCCAGGGATGGCCACTTCGTGGAGCAGCAGGGCTCCTATGATCCGTTGCCCAACACGCATGGAGAGAAGACTGTGGCCCTCAACCTGGAGAGGATCCGACCTTGGCCTGGCTGCGGCACCCACCTCACTAAGCCCATGGAAAAGCTGCTGGGTCTTTCTGGCTTTTTCCCTGTGCATCCCATGAAGATCACTAATGCTGAGAGACTGTGGAGGAAATGGGCACGTGAAGCCCTCTTAGATACTCAGAAGACAGATACAGAGACTGCTCAAAGAGAAGCAAACTGACTTAGGTGTGCACACCAGTGAGATTGACATCACCAAAGTCTTTTTAAAACACGTAAAACTTTCACTTTTTTTTTAGATTTAGAAGTTAATAAATGGAGTTTTCCAACTCATTCATGCCCTTCTGAAGACAGGAAAAGTTGGTGGGGCTCTTTTATCCTGGCTTGAGCTGGGCCCTGGAAGGGGCATGTTCTTGTCCGACATGGTCTAGAACTGAGTCTAGGTATTAATTTGTTTTTTTCAGCCTTAGTTGTAGGAATGACTGGCTGTGGGAGAGTTGAACATTTGGGCTGGACTCTAGGTCTCTTGGACATCTTTTATCAATTCCAATGTTTCCCTTCCCAAACCAGCATGTCATGTCCCATCCCAAGTCATTCTTTTCTTAATCATTTATGGTCATTCAGTTAGCATAAGAACACAGTAACCCATTGTTTTTGAAATTTTTTTTTAATTATATTTTATTAATTTTCATAAACATTTACAGAGATTTTGGGCTTCCACTCATTCATTGTTGCACTATTCTCTCTACCCTCCTCCCAGTTTGTTCTTGTCCAAATGCCACAGTGCTTGTCAAAGCCAGTTCTGATTAATCTTCTTTGTCAGTGTATCCTTTGCCATTCCCTATCACTCCTCCCTGAGAGAGACTTCACCCTGAGTCATAAGGAAAAGGGGACGGCGTATTCTCTTAGCTACTTCCTGCTGAAAAGGGACGCTGTGGGTTTCAGGGTGAAGATCTTCTCTCACTACTCTAAAGGGCCCCTTTGGCAGTAGGAAACACATAGACTATTATAGAGACTGATTTTGGAATTCAGATGCACTCTTATTGATTGTGCTTGGCTGTACATGTACATATCCTTCAAGATGTATCATGGGGGTGTTGCAACCTAGAAGACACAAATTTGACTAACAAGTTATAAGTACACGAGTCCAAAAATTATGGAAAAGTAAAAGAAAAGATTCTTTCATTGTTTTACAAACCCTCCCCCAGGTCCCCTCCACCATGCAGCCCTCGCTCTAGTCTCCTGTGATGACAGAAATACCCAGTTACATCTCTCTTTTAGACGGTTCTCTCCCTCCTCTGCTTCAGTGCAGTATACATTATTGAACCCATCTTACTCAGTCTCTCCCTAACCCCAAGGACGGTCCCATTCTACAACAGTGGCATCATGTAATATTTCTCCTTTTGTGACTGGGATATTTCACTCAGCATAATGTTCTCCAGAGTCAACCATTTTGAATAATATTGCATGAGTTCCTTGTTTTTTAATGCAGCATAGTATTCCATTGTGCGAATATACCACAGCTTCTCTAGCCATTCGTTTGTTGATGGGCACTTAGGTTGTTTCCAACTCCTTGCTATTGTGAACAAAGCTGCAATAAACATGGGTGTGCATATATCTGCTTGGATGTCAGCTATGGTCTCTTCAGGGTATATTCCCAGTAGTGGAATTGCTGGGTCAAATGGTATCTCTATTTGCAACTTTTTGAGAAAGCGCCATACTGCTTTCCACAGGGGTTGCACCATTTTACACTCCCACCAACAGTGAATCAGGGTTCCAGTTTCTCCACAACCTCGCCAGCATTTGTTGCTTGCTGTTCTGTTAAATTTTGCTATTTTGACTGGGGTGAAATGATATCTCATAGTTGTTTTAATTTGCATCTCTCTTAGGGCTAGGGATTTTGAGCATTTCTTCATGTGTTTGTTAGCCATCTGAATGTCGTCTTCGGTGAAGTGCCTGTTCATATCCTGTGCCCATTTTTCTATTGGATTATTTACCTTTATCTTGTTGTGGTGCTCAAGTATTTCATAAATTCTGGATATAAGCCCCTTATCTGATATGTTATTACCGAGTACTTTTTCCCAGTCAGTGGCTTCCCTTTTTGCCCTACTGGAGAAGTTTTTGGATGTGCATAGGGATTTGAGTCTTAGAAGGTCCCATTCATCTATGTTATCTTCTCCTGGTTGTAGCTTGTTTTTGAAATTTGATACTTAGTCATTCTTAACCAGAATGTCAAATTTTTAAAAAGAGATTGCTAGTTGCTTCAGCGACTTTGATAGTCTGTTTTTAAAATTTTTTTATTGTGATTTTAACTAAAGTTTACAGAAAAGTTGTTTTTTTACTTCATTCATTGTTGGCTATTTTCCTCACTCCCCCCCCCCGTTTGCTTCTTTTAAACAAATAAATATTCACTGTTATGTATTAAAAAAAAAAAAAAGATTACTACAAAAAAATCACACACCCAAATCCAAATTTTATCCTGGACAAAATTCCTACCTATAAACTTAGAATGCAAATAATCTGCTTCCAAAAGTATGTGAATGGCACAGAAACAAAACAGATTACTTTCACTACAAATGGGAGAAATAGCAGAGAAAAGGACAATATACACCAAGCAAGTCCCAGAAGAACACTTTACAATAATCCTCAAGGCTCTTAAAGGACTGTTACTTCAGAAACAAATGGCAGGTCTGGGTTAGTCTGTCTTCTTCTGGAAGCTCCACTGAAAATGACCCTGCTGTTATATGAACTATCAGCTTCCAACATCACAGCACATACAAACCACATGGTACGGCAAACAGACAAGTACCATACCCATTACAGCACACTATAAAACAGAAAAGCACACACCCATGTTTATTGCAGCTATGTTCACAATAGCAGAGTTGGAAACAACCTAAGTGCCCATCAACAAACGAACTGACAGAGAAGCTATGGTATAGTCACACAATGGAATACTATGCAGCGTTGAAAAACAAGGAACTCATGTAATATTATACAAAATGGGTGACCCTGGAGGACATTATGCTGAGTGAAATATCTCAGTCACAAAAGGACAAATACTGCATAGTGCCACTGTTGTAAAACAGAATTGACATGGGGTGGAGGGGAGACTGAGAAAGATGGGATAAATCATGTATACTGCATTGAAACAGACATGATTAGCTATTATTGTCATGACAAGAGTCCAGAATGAAGGTTGCATAGTGGAGTGGACTTAGGGGGAGGGACTGTATAACAATGAAAGAATTTTACTTTTCAAAGAGAAGAGAAAACTGGTGGGAGAGTTTGGGCAAGGAGAAAAGTGCAACAATGAATGAATGGAAATACAAAGTCTCTGTAAACTTTCATTAAAATTGATTTAAAAAAAAAAAACAGAAATGCAGACAAATATCCAAATAGCTACAAGAAATAATTTTTTTTTAAAGCTGCTGGCCTGTAATGGTATATCCCAACAGTGCAGGAGAAGACTGGAATTGGGTACCCAGTCAAGTCAGAGTTTATGCTAATTTGAGTGGTGACTGAGGCCCCAAGATGTGAAATTAAGTCACAGACAGTTTCTCTTATGGTTTAGAGGTGTGCTGAGAGGTGAGGAACCCAACCTGGGGCAGAATTTCTGCTGGTCTCTTAGGAGCCTAGGCTAGTTGGCCTGCTGAAGGTGGTCTCTGCCAGTCTAGGAGGTCAGAAAACTACCATGAGATGAATACCCTCAGCGAGAGGAAGTCACACAGTGACTGCAACAATGGCTCAATAATAGCAGCTATCATGAGAATGGTACACAGTAAGACAAAATTCCAATGTGTTGCTCAGTGTTGCTATGAGTTATACTCAACTAGATGGTACGTTAACAACTGCAACAGCCTCAACAATCCTCTATTCTCTGAGACCAGAGAATAGGCAATGGTTCTATCCTTCTAGCTCTGAGTGTTGGCCATTTTATCTGTACTCAGTATGAAGGCCCCTAGGACACGGCTTCAGCTCTCCCTCCTAGGCCCACAACCCTGCTCTCTGACCTTTAGTCCAACTGAGTAATGACCCCATCTCCTTGTCCCAACAAGTCTCATTCTTCTTGGACATGCTAGTCCCGCCCTCACAACTCTCAGCAGCTGCACTATCTCAACAGCAATCCAATCCTCCAGAAACCAAATTGCAGATATCCTACTCTTTAAAACCTAAGAAACTGCAACCTCACCCTTAGAAACCCTAGAAGCTGTGGCCCCACTTTTGAGACCCTAGAGCAGCTCTCCCTCCCCTGTTTCCTGGCCTCTCTCTTTGCCACTGTCCTGCTCTAGCAAATGCTACAAAGTTCTTTCACTCTACCAATAAATGCCCAGAAACATGCCACTTCGGCAGGCAGCACAGGCTCAAAACTATGTAGCCTTTGGCAAGTCCAACTCTGACAAGAGCTAAAATGTACCTCATTCCACCAGAAAGTGGCCTTCCAAAAGTATTCAGCTTTCCTGCTCCATAGGCTAGCATGGCAGCCCTCCTGTACACAAGACAAGAAGTTGTGCTTATCATTTTAAAATTTAAATTTAAAATTCTCTACCTTTCTTTCTGAGCTTATCTCAGAAATGTTCTTTATATCTGTAATTCCACCAACAGTTCCTTCAAGGCAATATATGCTTTAAATGTTCTCAAAACTCACTGCTATCCAGACAAAACCAGCTCACAGTTAACTCTCCAGGAATTCTCAGAAAGCATAAATTGCCTGGGAGAAGACTACCCATCGCTCTCCCACAAAGCTGCTGGTGGATTCAAACTCCCTAAGAGACACTACTTTTTGTCAGCAGTGCTATTTCCTGTGGACTATACCATCAGAGTTCCCTTCTAAGGGACAGTTACTATTAAGTAACCTCAAGTCAAGACTCGTAATCTATCAACAATAGGTCTGAACTGTCTTATCCTGTACCACGCTTATCATCCTCAACACATTTAAGTCCAATGCCGCAGATACCATGTCAATGCATCTCATTAAGGATTTTCCTCTCCTCCACTCACTTTCCATGTTAGTATGATATCCCTTTCAAGGAATAGCTTCTCTTAACATGTCCAAACTGTGTGAGGTGAAGCTTCACCATCTCTACCTCCAAGTTAATACTGTACCTTTTCCAAGACAGATGTCTTTGTTCTTCTAACAGCCCACAGTATATTCACTCCTCTCTAACACCACAACTCAAATGCCTCCATTCTCCTGTCATTCTTATTCACTGTCCAGTTCTCAGATGCATGGAAGGTGACACCTTAATTAACCACTGTTAATTGTCAACAGCAGACTTTCCCAATGCTCTATGTCTCCCATTTACCAGACTACTGGTACAGATGCTGACTGTCGATACAAGCAAGACGAAATGACTAACAATTTGAATCTTTTCTCCACCCACCATGATGTTGTGTACAGATCCAGTGGGCAGAATTTTTGTTTTCTTGATGTTGCAGTGCAACCATACTGAAGGCTACAGTGCTCAATCCTCTGCAGCAAGTGCCCCAGGTCTTCCTCACTTCAGAAAGCAAGTTTGTATCATCTGCCTTCCTCTAGTCCTAAACTCCAACTCTTGAATGGTCTGCTCAGTATTCAGACCGAGTTGTTCCACAAGAGAAAGATGTGCAATCTCCTCCTACGATATTAACTGTCTCTGAAAAGCCACTGGAAGGTCATCTATGAGTTAGTTCCAACGCAATGGTATGTTACTGTTGTTGTTATGTGCCATCAAGTCACTTGCAAATCACAGCAACCCTATGTACAAGAGCCTTAAACGTCGTTCTATCCTGTGCCAACCTTGCCGTCTCAAACACAATCATTCCCACCTTTCCATTCACAGAATCGATCCATTTCATAGAGGGTCTTCCTCTACTGTGCCGTCCCTCTACTCTCCCAAACATGAAATCCCTCTCCAAGGACCAGTTCCTCCTTGCAAAATGCCCAAAGTATGTCAAACGAAGCTTCAGAATCCTTGACTCCAAGGAGCATTCTGGCTTCACCCTCTCCAGGACAAACCTGTTTGTTCTCCTAGCAGTCCATGGTATATTCAACACTCTTCTCCAGCACCACAGCTCAAAGGCATCAATTCTCTTTTCTATCAAACCTATTCACTATCCAACTCTCCGATGCACAACACATAATTGTAAAGACTACAGCCTGGATCAGGCACACCTTAGTCTCCAGTCTGACATTATTGCTCTTCAGTACTCATGAGAGGTCCCTCACAGCTGACTTTCCCCAATGCAATTCGTCTCCTGATTTCCTGGCTGCTATTACTGAGAGTGTTGACGCAGAATGAAATAAACAAAAATTGTTAACTATATCAATCTCTACAACAGCCATACTGATGCTGCCAATTGGCCCAGTGGTGAGAATCTTTGTTTTCTTGATGTTGAGCTTCAATCCATACTGAAGGCTGCAGTCCTTGACCTTCTGCAGCAAGCGCTTCAGGTCCTCTTCAGTTTCAGCAAGCAGGGTTGTGTCATCTGCATAACGCAGGTTGTTGATGACTCTTCCACCAATCCTGATGCCCCATTCCTTCTCATACAGCCCAGCGTCTCGGATGATCTGTTCTGCATACAGACTGAAAAGGTATGGAGACAAAATACATTCCAGACAGACCCCTTTCTTGATTTTGAACCATCCAGTGTCTCCCTGCTCTGTTCTGACGACTGCCTCTTGGTCCAAGAATAGGTTTCGCATTAGCACAATCAAATGTTCTGGGATTCCCATTCTTCTCAGAGTCAACCATAGCTTGTTGTGATCCAGAGTCAAAAGCCTTTGCATAGTCAATGAAGCACAGATAGACATTCTTCTGGTATTCTCTGCTTTCTGCCAAGATCCATCTAACATTAGCTATAATATTCCTAGTACCACGACCTTTTCTAAATCCAGCCTGCACATCTGGCAGTTCTCTGCTGACATACTGTTCCAAATGTTTTTGGATCATTTTCAGCAGAATCTTGCTAGCATGTGATATCAATGATATTGTTCGATAATTTCCACACTCTGTTGGGCCACCTTCCTTTGGAATGGGAATAAATATTGATCTCTTCCAGTCAGTTGGCCAAGTGGTTGTTCTCCAGATTTCTTGGCACAACTTGGTGAGCACATCCAGGGAGGGCAACATCTCTTTGTTGATATAAATCAACTGGTATGCTGTCAACTCTTGGAGCCTTGTTTTTTGCCAATTCCTTCAGAGCAACTTGAACTTCCTCCATCACCATAGGTTCTTGCTCATATGTTATTTCATGAAATTCCTGTGTCAGCCAATTCCTTCTGATACAATGACTGTACTCCTTCCATCTTCTTTTGATACTTCCTGGATCACTGAACATTCTACCCAAACTATCTTTAAGTACTGCCACCCGTGGCTTGTATTTGTTTTTCAACTCCTTCAGCTTAAGAAACTCTGAGAGAGTTCGGCCCTTTTGATTTTCTGACTCTAGCTCTCTGCACATTTCATAGAAATCTTCTATTTCCTCCTCTTGGGCTCTAGTTGTTGGTGCATATATTTGAATGATAGTGGTATTCACTTTAGTGTTGATGGGTACCATCGAGTTGGAACTGATCCATAGATGACACTCCAGCAGGTTTTCAAAGGCAGTTAATCAACTGAATGGAAAGAGACTGACCATCCTTCGCCCGCAGAGCAGCTGGTGGATTTGAGCTTCATGCCGTTAAGACTGCAGCACAGCTGCTTACCATTTGGCTACTTTCAGATGCTATTCACTCAATTTCAAAATCACATCCACATTTTTGTTATTTTAGAACAGCACCCCACTGTCATGATACCAAATTCTGTCTTAATCATCTAACAGAGATACTACAACCAACAATAAAGACAAAATCAACATTTCATGTTTTGCAAAAGGGACTCTCTTTTGAAAGAAGATTCTTTCGCAACTAATGGATACAATAACTGCTCTGCATTAATGTTAATAGTATTATTTCTTTACCTTCAACGGAAAAGGGGACTTTCTCTTAGACCAGCAATTACCAAACTAATTTCTGTACTCCTTTCTCATCTCCTATAATCTACAGCTGAAAGTTATTCCCCTTAAGTCACAACATATGACATACAAATAGCACCAGCTATCTCCACAATACTGATTAAGACCAGACCAACTAGTGTAGGTCACGGCCACTGACCAAAACTCTGTAGCACAAAATTAAAAAAAAACAACTAATCAAGGAACTTAAGAACAAAATCAAAGCTCGAGCTGTGATATTTAAGGATGCTTTTGGGCAGAATACTGAATGATCCAGGAAGCATTAAAAGATGCAAAGAGTATACAGAGTCATTTTACCAAAAGGAATTGGTGGACAAAAAAAGAATTTCATAAAACAGTGTGGTGACAAAGAAAGACATAAAAGCTGTTCTGAAGGAACTGGCAAAAAACAAGGCCCTAGGAATTGATGGTATACCAAGTGACATATTTCAACAAACAGATGCTTCCCTGGATGTGCTCACCAAGTTGTGCCAAGAAATCTGAAGGACAATCACCTGGCCAACTAACTGGAAGAGATCTTTATTTGTTCCCATTCCAAAGACAGGTGATCCAACAGAGTGCAGAAATTATCAAACAGTATCATTAATACCACATGCAAGCAAGATTCTGCTGAAAATTATCAAAAAATGACTGGAACAGCACATCAACAGAAACAGCCAGATGTGCAGGCTGGGTTTAGAAGAGGCAGTGGCCCTAGTGATATTATAGCTAATGTTAGATGGATCTTGGATGAAAGCAGAATACCAGAGGAATGTCTATCTGTGTTTCATTGACTATGCAAAGGCATTTGACTGTGTTACCACAACAAGCTGTGGCTAACTCAGAAGAATGAGAATCCCAGAACACTCGATTGTGCTTATGCAAAACCTAAACTTGGACAAGGAGGCAGTCGTCAGAACAGAGCAAGGAAACACCGCATGGTTCAAAATTGGGAAAGGATGTGTCCTATCTCCATAACTTTTCAATCTATATGCAGCACAAGTTATCACGGAGGCTGTGCTCTATGAAGAAAAATGCAGCATCATGATCGGTGGTAGACTCATCAACAATCTGCATTATGTAGATGACACAACCCTGCTTGCTGAAACTGAGGAGGACTTGAAGCACTTGCTGCAGCAATATGGATTGAAGCTCAACATCAAGAAAACAAAGATTCTCACCACTGGGCTGATTGGCAGCAGCATGACAGATGGTGGAGAGATTAACAGTTTTAGTTTGGTTGGCTCTACAATCAATACTCTTGGTACTAGCAGCCAGGAAATTAAAAGACCAATTGCAATGGGAAAATCTGCTGTCAGGAACCTCTCCAAAGTACTGAAGAGTAATGACATCAGTCTGGAAACTAAAGCCATAGTCTTTGCAATTACTTGTATGAGTCAGAGAGCTGGACAATGTCTAGGAATAACAGGAGAATTGATCCCTTTGAGCTGTGGTACTGGAGAGAGCATTCAATATGCATGGTCTACTAAGAGAACAAACAGGTTCATCCTAGAAAGTGTGTGCGAAACCAGGCTGCTCCTTAGAAGCTAGGATTCCGAAGCTTCATCTGACCTACTCTGGACATGTAACAAGGAGGGACTCCTTGAAGGGGGATGTCATGCTTGGAAGGACAGCGCAGGAGAGGAAGAACCTCAATGGAATGGACTGATCCAGTGACTGTGGTAATGGTGGTAGATGTGTCTGAGTTCTTAAGATTGGCACAGGAGATAGCAGGATTTAGGACTGTTGTACATAGTGTTAACTATGAGTTGCAGGTGACTCGATGGTACATAACAGTAACAACAAATAATCAAAGATTAACAGCTGACCATCCAGCAGGTTTTCTGAGGAGAATGTCCATCTTTCAGCCTCTCAGATTAATTTCAACTGTCACGGGGGCATGGACTTTAGCAACTCCCTAACTACTATGCCACAAGAAAACAAACTCCTCAAACTATGTGTAAAAACTCCTCACATTTGACTATCTGTCCCTACTTTAACAGCCTCCTGCAGTCTCCAAGATGGTGAGACCATGTAGGAAGCGCCTAACTCTGTCTCCTAAATTCCACTACATAATAAAACTGCTTTTTCCATTCCAATTTGTCTTAAACATTAGGCAGTTATTAAGTATGCCTTCCAAACTCTTTCCTTTTCATCTCTAAAAAAAATAGAAGGTATTGGCCACACCCTACAAGAAGGCACCTTTACACTGAATTAGGGTTGTGGTGGGATCCTTAAATAACTTAAAACCTCACCAGTAGGTTTTCAAAAGCTGTAAATCTCATGCCCATCCTTCTTTCTTGGAGCAGCTGGATTAGAATACTCTGTGGAGCTGGGGCCTTGTTATGTACCATAGAGTTGGACACCACCCACAGCTGACCCTCTAGCGGGTATTCTAGAGGCAGTATATCACACGGGAAGATGCTGTCCATCCTTCTCCCGCGGAGCATCTGGATTTAAAGTGCAGCCTTGGCGTTGGCAGCGTGATTCCTTACCACTAACCACAACCCACCAAGCTCTCTGATCCTAGGGATCGTCATGTGTACGGTACAGTCGGATCCTCCCACCACTACTGGGTTTAGGGTAACGGGAATCCAGTCCATAGTTTCACATTATATACATGTGAAGGGATACAATTTAACCCAGAACACTGAGTTCCAGAACACAGAGTAAATTCTATGGTGATAGTGATTTACTGGGCGTGGGAAGAAAGTGATGAGAATTGATTAGAAAGCTAAACTTGTAAAATTCGCTCAACTGTGTGCGCTTCACTGCATGCGAAAAGACAGACCAATTAAGGAAGTTACAAAGAGAACCAGACTCATTTAGCGTACAACCGAACTCTACTTCCATTTCGGGAAGTCTGTAGGTGACGAAGGCTCCACTAGTGAAACCCCGGGCTCGGAGAGTGTTCCGAGCGCGACTCACCCCAATGTCCCCAACCCTCAACGCGGCTTCCTGTGACCGGAGGGTAATACACAGAAGACACTGCCCGTACTGCCCTGCGAGGCAGGCTGTGGATTCGAAATCACACACCTTTGGGTTGGAAATGCAATTCCTTACCACTAGGTCACCAAAGCCCCCTTAAGCCTCGGCAAGACACGAAGACCGTGCCGCGTCCTCGGAGACGGACCCTGGGGCCCCAGGGAGACCCACCCCGCGAACCCCGGGCGTCCCCGACCACGTCCACTGCCATCTGCGCTTGCGCCTACGGAGCGCCTCCGCGTTGGAAGTCCTCCACCCTCAGAAGAAAAAGGAAGCCCAGCACGAGGCCAAGCGCCGCCACTCGGCGTCTGCCGGGCCGGCGGCCTGGGTACTTCCGCTTGCGGAAGGAAGAGGCGGAGGGGGCGGCGGAGAGAAGTCGGGCAAGCTCGAAATATGGTCAGGGAAGGGAAGAAAGCGGGGGCGCAGCCCCACCTACTCACCAAGTACAGCTGCTGCCAGCGATTCTGAGCGTCCAGCTCCTCAAATTCCCGCTCGATAGTGACAGACATGGCGGTAAAACAGAAAACCACCACTACCCGAGAATAGCCTCATGCCCTCCCTGTACAGATCCCGGGAACACTGGACGCAGAGCGCGCGCATGCGCCAGGCCTCCTCTCAACCCTGACGCCCCAGGCGCGGACTGTGGGGAAAGTACCTGGAGCGCTACACGTCAACACGTCTACGCTGCCGGAATGGCGGGGCGGGCCAGGGACGAGGCCTGGATGTGGGGGGCGGGGCCGCATCCCCACTTTGACGCCCCTAGCGCCAAGTGCAAGGAAGGTACCCAGTGCGCTATGCTTCAAGGCGTCAACTCGGCCAAGCCAGCAGGGCGGGGCAGGGGCGGGGCCAGGACGCGGGAGGCGGAGCCGCCGTCCTGCGCTGGACTGCTGGGAAAAGTACCTCGTGCGCATCACGTCAGCGCGTTATCGCGACTGAGCTGGCGAAACGAGCCAACCCGAGGTGGCCTGGCCGGCGCTCTCCACCACTGCACGCTAGGAGCCACGTGCGTTGCAGAAGTGAAGAAGCAAAATAAAAAAAAAAAAAAAAAGAAGTGAAGAAGCGAAAGCTCAGGGTACCTGGGTGTGTAAAGGTGCTGGGTTTGAGCGCCACTTGAAGCACATCTCCGGAATTTATCTTGTTACCTGGAGTTATCAAGGTCAGTTAACAAAATTCATCTGGACCCTCGCATGAGCATAACTAAGTGGTCTGGTATTCCCATTCTTCTAAATTTTAGACATAGGCAAATGCATTGTCGATAAGACCCAAACAGACATTCTTCTGGTTTTCTCTGCCTTCACCCAGGATCTGACATCAGCAATGCTATCCCTGGCCCACGGCAGCTTCTAAACCCAGCTTGAACTTCTGGCAGTTGACTGTCAATATATTGTAACCATGAAACTGACCTTCAAATTTTCTTACACGAGCTGGTGACCCGTGTATAGCTGCATCTATTAGTTGAAACATGTCTATTGATCATTCAGTTCCGTGGCGTTATTTTTTCCCAATGTCTTCCATGACTTGACTCAGGCTCACCTTGTCTTGAAAGTGACTTCTGACAGCCGACACCTCGTCCGCCCTGGAGCACAGGCCTCTTCGCATAGTCACCGCCACCGGTTTACACCCGCCACCCCCAGCTCACCATGGATGATGACATCGCTGCGCTCGTGGTCCGGCATGTGCAAGGCCGGCTTCGCAGGCGACGACGCCCCGGGCTGTCTTCCCCTCCATCGTGGGGCGCCCTCGGCACCAGGGCGTGATGGTGGGCATGGGCCAGAAGGACTCCTACGTGGGAGACGAAGCCCAGAGCAAGAGAGGCATCCTGACCCTCAAGTACCCCATCGAGCACGGCATTGTCACCAACTGGGACAACATGGAGAAGATCTGGCACCACACCTTCTACAACGAGCTGCGTGTGGCCCCCGAAGAGCACCCTGTGCTGCTGACGGAGGCCCCCCTGAACCCCAAGGCTAACCAGGAGAAGATGACCCAGATCATGTTCGAGACCTTCAACACCCCTGCCATGTACGTCGCCATCCAGGCCGTGCTGTCCCTGTATGCCTCTGGCCGAACCACTGGCATTGTGATGGATTCTGGCGATGGGGTCACCCACACTGTGCCCATCTATGAGGGGTACACCCTCCCCCATGCCATCCTGCGTCTGGACCTGGCTGGCCGGGACCTGACGGACTACCTCATGAAGATCCTCACCTAGCAAGGCTACAGCTTCACCACCACGGCTGAGCGGGAAATTGTGCGTGACATCAAGGAGAAACTCTGTTACGTTGCCCTGGACTTCGAGCAGGAGATGGCCACAGCAGCTTCCTCTTCCTCCTTGGAGAAGAGCTACGAGCTGCCCGATGGGCAGGTCATCACCAACGGCAATGAGCGTTTCCGCTGCCCCGAGGCATTCTTCCAGCCCTCCTTCCTCGGCATGGAGTCTTGTGGCATCCATGAAACTACCTTCAACTCCATCATGAAGTGTGATGCTGACATCCGCAAGGACCTCTACGCCAACACAGTGCTGTCTGGCGGTACCACCATGTACCCAGGCATCGCCAACAGGATGCAGAAGGAGATCACAGCGCTGGCCCCCAGCACGATGAAGATCAAGATCATCGCTCCCCCTGAGCGCAAATACTCCGTGTGGATCGGTGGCTCCATCCTGGCCTCCCTGTCCACCTTCCAGCAGATGTGCATCAGCAAGCAGGAGTATGACAAGTCTGGCCCCTCCATCGTCCACCGCAAATGCTTCTAGGCGGACTGTTTAGTTGCATTACACCCTTTCTTGATAAACCTAACTTGCGCAGAAAATAAAACAAAGGATGAGAATTGGCATGGCTTTATTTGTTACTTTTTTGTTTCTTTTTTAAATTTTTTAATTTTATTTTTTTTTTGGCGCTTGACTCAGGATTTAAAAACTGGAACGGTGAGGGTGACAGCAGTTGGTGTGGAGCAAGAATCCCCTCAGTTCTCCAATGTGGCCCAGGACTTTGATTGTACATTGTTCTCTTTTTTTTTAAATAGTCATTCCAAACAATCAACATGGCAGTGTGACAGGAAGCTCCTGCCTTTCCAGAAGCCTCTCTCTTCCCCTAAGCAGAAAAGCCCCATCCCTCACCCGGGTCCACACATGGACAGGGGTGGCAGGGAGCATTGCTTTTATGTAAATTATACCTTAACCAGGTTTTTGTTAAAAAAATCTTCCGCCTTAATGCTTGTTCTTTAGTTTTTGTTTTTTTTCAATAGCCATTAGTGGCCCTACTTTTTTTGGGCCCTTTGCCCTTTCCCT
>NW_006399946.1:6393297-6394113 GCF_000299155.1 Elephantulus edwardii
TTTAATCATTAATCCGTTGATTAATACTTGGGCTGTTTCAAACTCTTTGTTATTGTAAAAATAATATTGCAATAAACATGGGTGTATGTATGTTGGTTGGTGTCAAACTGCTTATTCCTTGGATTTCATACCTAGCAGTGGGATTACTGTGTTCCAAAGATTTTGATATAATGTGCTTTAATCCTCACTTGTCTCAGAACTTTACAAATTTCTTTTTTAATTTCTTTTATTATACAATAATAATAGGGTTCAAGCAGGATGTATTTTGCTATTTTTTGTGGTCTGAGATTACACTTTGTAGTATTTTGATACTTAATACCCTAACATAGTCTATTTTAGAAAAATTTCCATCTTCACTGAAGAATGATGTATATTGTGCTGCTCTTGGGTGGAATGTTCTGTATAAGTCACTTGGTTAACTGCATCATTTAGTTCTTCTGCATCTTTTTTGAGTTTGTCTATAGTTGGCTATCCTTCATTAAAAGTGATATATTGAAGTCCATTATGTTACTGTGGAATTGGTTATTTCTCCCAATCTGTTAAGAGTTTGGTATGTGTATCTTGTAACTCTATCTGATGTGTAGATAGTATTATAATTAAGTCCTACATTGTAATTGTGCTTATGTGAAACCTATACTTGGACCAAAAAGCAGTCGTCAGAACAGAGCAGGAGACGTTGTTGTTTGTTGTTGTTGTTATGTGCCATCGAGTCTCTTGCCACTCATAGCGACCCTATGTACAACAGCCCTACACTCTGCTCTGTCCTGTGCCACTCGCACTGTCTCTGACACTCCCATCCCAATTATCCCAGTCACT
>NW_006399946.1:6395829-6412232 GCF_000299155.1 Elephantulus edwardii
GTTCTTTCCACAGATGTAATCGATCTGATACCTATGCATACCATCTGGTGAAATCCAAGTATATAACCTGCGTTTATGTCTCTTAAAAAATGTATTTGCTATGAATAAGTCATTGATTGTGCAAAATTCGATCATTCTCCAGCTGCATTTCTGTAACCGAGTTCATATTTTCCAACTACTGAATCTTCTTCTCTGTTCCCAACTTTTGCATTCCAGTCACCCATTATTATGAATGCAAAGGAGACATTACATGGTTCAAAATCAAGAAGGGGGTCCGCCAGGATTGTATTCTGTCTCCATAAATTTTCAATCCATATACAGAACAGATCATCCAGGATGCTGTATGAAGAGGAATGTGGCAGATTGGTGGAAGAGTCATCAACAACTCTCGATACACATATGACATAATCCTGCTTGCTGAACCGGAGGAGGACCTGAAGCACTTGCTGCAGAGACTCAAGGACTGCAGACTTCAATACGGATTGAAGCTCAACATCAAGTAAACAAAGATTTTCACCACTGAGCCAATTGGCAGTATCAATATGGATGGTGAAGAGATTGAGATAGTTAACAGTTTTCGTTTGCTTGGCTCCACAATCAATACTTTTGGTACCAAAAGTATTGATTTTTTTGGAAATTAAGAGATGAATTGCATTGGGAAAATCAGCTGTCATGGACCTCTCCAGAGTACTGAAGAGCAACAACATCAAGCTGAAGACTAAGGTGCTCCTGACCTGGGCTATAGTCTTTGCAATTAAGTGCTATGCATCAGAGAGCTTGACAGACTCTAGGGATGATAGAAAGAGAATTGATGCCTTTGATCTGTGGTGCTGGAGAAAAGTGCTGAATATACCATGGAGGAATATACTGAATATATGTTGAATATATGATGCTAGGAGAACAAACAGGTTTGTCCTGGAGAGGGTGAAGCCAGAATGCTCAGTGGAGTCAAGGATTCTGAAGCTTCGTCTGACATACTTTGGGCATGTTGCAAGGAGGAACCGGTCCTTTGAGAGGGACATCATGTTTGGGAGAGTGGAGGGGTGACGCAGGAGAGGAAGACCCTCGATGAGATGGATCAATTCTGTGATTGGGGTGGTGGAAGTGAGTGTATCAGAGACAGGTTGGCACAGGATAGATCAGAGTTTAGGGCTCTTGTCACAAATGACTCGATGACACATTACAACACCACTACCACAAATATTTCAATTGATCCCTTAAGGATTATATAATACCTTTTTTGTATTTCTTAGGTTGGTTATTTCCTTGAAGCCTGTTCATTACAAATTGATATTGACATCCCTACTCTTTTGCTGTTGTAGACTCAGTCCTTGTATCTAATTGTATCTTTTATAAACAGCATGTTGACAATCTTGTTTTCCTATCCAATATGCTATTTTTTTCCACTTAACTGATACATTCAATATAATTATCAATAGGTATAGCTGGCTGTATTGGGGTTTTTTGTTATTGGAGGGGTTTTGGGTCTTGGATTTTTGTTTGTTTTTTATTTCTTGGGTTTGCAGGCTTTCCCCCCCTTTTTCTACTAGTTTATTTACAAAACTTGAATACAAATTCTTTCCATTTCCCTCATGCCCCCCACCCATCAAAATGTACTACCAAATGATTAATCTCTCCTCCCTCTGCACATCCACATCCCTCCGCTTCCAACCTCTCCCACCCCTCCAGGATGCTTATACTCATTCTACAATAACGGTTTTATACAATATTTGTCCTTGTGGGATTGAGTTAGTTCACTCAGCATAATGCTCTCCAGTCCCTGTCAAATTCGGTAATAATTTACAGTTATTGCTCCTGCATGCTGCATAGTATTCCAAAGTGTGAATGTACTATCATTTCTCAATCTATTCCTTTGTGGTTGGACATTTGGGCTGTTCCCATGTCTTTGCTAATGGTGGATAATGATGCTATGAACACTGGTGTACAAATCTCAGTTCATGCCTCAGTTCTTATATTCTCAGGGTATATTCCAAGTAATGGAATAGCTGAGTCATATAGAATTTCTAGGTTCATCTTTTTGAGGAAGCGCCAGACTGCCTTCCAGAATGGTTGCACCATTTTATAATCCCACCAACAATGTAGAAGAGCTTCTTTCTCGCCACATCCTCCCCAACATCTATTACTTGCTTCTCTGTTAAACTTTGTTATTGTTACTGGAGTGAGATGGTACCTCATTCTGGTTTTGGTTTGCATCTCTCTTTTTGTTGGTGATTTGGAGCATTTCTTCATGTGTCTGTTTGCCATTCGAATATCTTCCTCTGTGAAAATTCTTACCATGTCTTTTGTCCATTTTGTAATTGGTTTATCAGTCTTTTTCTTGTGGAGGCCCAGGAGTATTCTGTAAACTTTTGTTATAAGTCTCTTGTCTGAGATGATATTACCAAATGTTTGTTTCCAGTCTGTAGGTTTTCTTTTCACCCTGTTGGAAAAAGTTTTTGATGTGCACAGGGATTTAATCTCTAGAAGGTCTCATGCATCAAAGACTCAATATGGTGAAAATAATAATCCTGCCAAAAGCAATCTTCATGTTTAATGCGATCCCAGTCCAGATACAAATTCATTTTTTAAGGAGATTGAAAGGGAAATTATCAAATTTCTTTGGAGAGACAAGAGACCCTAACTAATCAAAACACTTCTGAGAAACAAAAGTGAAGTTGGGGGCATAGCACTCCATCACCTCAAAACCTAGTACACAGCAGTGGTAACCAAAACAGCATGGTATTGGTACAGTGACAGGCACATAGACCACCTAGACCAATGGAACAGAATTGCGAACCCAGATCAAAGATATCAAATGGGGAAATGAAAACCTCTTCAACAAATGGTGCTGACAAAACTGGACTTGCACCTGCAGAAAGCTCAAACAGGATCCACATCTCATACCACACAGAAAAATCAACTCAAGGTGAGACCTATGAGTAAAGCCCAAAACCATAACATTCATAAGAGACAAACTGGGTGGGGGGAGGGGGCAGGGAGAAAAGTGCAACAATGAATGAATGGAAATTCAAAATCTCTGTAAATGTTCATTAAAATTATTTTTTTTAAAAAAAAGAGAGAGAAGAAATCTAAAGAAAAAGAGAGAGAGAGACAAACTGGGGCCAAGCTTTGAAGTGCTAGTCCAAGGTAGAAAGAGACTGCCAAATACAATCAGAAATTCACAATCTAAAGAGGATAAAATTTTGGAGGGTCTAGTTGTGTACTGTCAAGTAACATTTGACTGGCACAGGAGGAGATTGCCCTTCCTTCTCCAGCAGAGCATCTCGTGGAGTGTATTAAAGTGTGGCTTTTTTCCACTAGGCCACCAGAGCTCCCTTGAAAGGTATAATTTTAATGCTGTCATTTTACGGTACTTTTTTTTGTGATGTTGTCAATTTCGTGGTCTGTTTTTCAGTACGAGTTCATTTTCAAGGCTGGCTTTGCTTATTATTTTCTTCTTGCTGTTTGTTTTGGTGCTTATGTTAAGCTAAACCAGTTTTTAAAAAAGATTGCTTTGAGTCTTACTATGGTTTTTAAGAACTGTCTATAAAAAATAAAAATTACAATAGCAACTCAAAAGATCCCATGGAATCTCTTAGAAAATAGGGGATTTGTGTTCCTTTATGTTAATTTAGTAACAACTCAGAGGAAAAAATTGTGAAACTGGTTACATAGCAAGAAAATTTTAATCAAAATCTTTGAATTGTCCATGTAGAAGCTGACAAATATGAATATGTTGCAGTGTGTATTCTTTACAAAATTAAAATAAATCCACAAGAACAAGTTTAACCCATCTGAAAGCATCTGAAGAACAGATTTGATACATAGAATGCAAATGATGGAGGAGACCAAATTAGCTGTGGGAGGACATCAAGGACCCTATCTACAAAGAAAGTGAAACACAATGTACATGAATTTTGTAAGCAAACCAACATAAAGTAAAAACTTCTAAGAAAAATGGGGGGAGGGGGAAAGAAAAGACATATGAGACTGAAATTAGTTCTTAAATGCCAAAAAAATGCAAACTCTTTGCCATTAAGTCAGAATTAATTCATGACTGAGTTTAAAATGGGTTTTCAGAAGTAAATCACATGGGAGAAAATTACCCATCTTTATATCTTAAACTATTGGTAAATTTGAACCACCAGAGAAACACCACCTTTGGGTTAACAGAGTGACACAAGACAGGCTATCAGAGCTCTTTTGCTCTTCAATGTACAAAACCCAAAATGAAGGGAAGAAATGATGAAGAGACCTGAACATGAGATTCCAAAGAAAACAAAGCTAAGTATTATAGTAAAGGTACAAAGACCTGGACCTAGAACACTAAAAAGGTAGAGTACAGTTATCATTTCTTAAGCTCAAAGAACAGAAGAAAAAATACCAGCTTTGACTTGTAAAAGGTCCACCAGCTAGCTGCTCAGAATGAGAAAAGGAAGGTCAGTCTCTTTTTATGAGATTTACAGGAGGAGATTGT
Source organism: Elephantulus edwardii (assembly GCF_000299155.1). Taxonomy (NCBI): domain Eukaryota; kingdom Metazoa; phylum Chordata; class Mammalia; order Macroscelidea; family Macroscelididae; genus Elephantulus; species Elephantulus edwardii. The sequence continues at coordinate 6,400,307 of NW_006399946.1, forward strand.
TTATTTTTTGGATATTGACTGGACTTTCCAACTGGAAAGCAATGAGTTAAGTCTGTGAATAAAATACTGAATTTTTTCAGGAAGCATTAAAGGAATGACTGTAACAAAAGGAATTGGTTGATGTGGAAATATTTCAGAAAGTAGCATATGTATAAGAACTGAAGGCAACAAAAGGATGAATTGGCAAAAAGCTAAGCCTCAAGTCTCCTAAAAAATCTGAATGTTCCGGCGCTGGCTGAAAATCGCCTGTGACTTCATCCATAGCCACTGGTGAGAGTCAGTGCCCAGAGCCATCAGGGGCTTTAAGCTCGTTGCCCACTGCTGTGGTGTGGACAGCTGAAACCCAGGCCCCGACAGGCACCTGGGGGGAAAAAAGCCCAGACTCTACTTCATGCTCTGCTGGAGAAGGAGGGGCAGTCTCCTGTACCGGTCAGATCCAATTTGACGGTATACACACACACACACACACACACACACACACACACTTTTTCTTCTTCTTTTTTTAAAAAAGACTACTTCAGCCATCACAGCCCTCTGCCTGGGGCGGGCTGCCCTCGGCCCCCAGCCCGGGGTGAGCCGTCGCGGCCCTCTGCCTGGGACAGGCTGCCCTCGGCCCTCTGCCTGGGGCGAGCCGTCATGGCCCTCTGCCCGGGGCGGGCTGCCCTCGGCCCCCGGCTTGGAGCGAGCCGTCGCAGCCCTCTGCCCGGGGTGGGCTGCCCTCGGCCCTCTGCCCGGGGCGAGCCGTCATGGCCCCCTGCCCGGAGCGAGCGGTCGTGGCCTTCTGCCTGGGGCAGGCTGCCCTCGACCCCTGGCTCGGGGCGAGCTGTTGCGGCCCTCTGCCCGGGGCGGGCTGCCCTCGGCCCCCTCTCTGGGGCGAGCCGTCGCAGCCCTCTGCCCAGGGCAGGCTGCCCTCTGCCCCCGGCTCGGGGCGAGCTGCCCTCGTCCCTCTGCCTGGGATGAGCCATTGCGGCCCTCTGCCTGGGGTGGGCTGCCCTCGGCCCTCTGCCTGGGGTGGGCTGCACTTGGCCCCCGGCTCGGGGCAAACCGTCGCGGCCTTCAGGAGCAAGAAGGCAAGCAGCTGTAACCCAAGACCACCAGTAAGGTGATAAACTGTCCTCCCTTCCCCCCTTTACATCTATGCCCCTGTTCAGCATGAAGAAGCCAGAGAGTCGGCATCCAATTCCCAAATCAATAAGACAGTTGGTTTAATTACTATTGGAAAATGCTTGTCATTCCTCTGTAGCATCTGGTCCCCACAGGACCCTCATCATTTCCTTCACCTGCTCCCCCCACCGACCAAACTGTGCAGCTCTGCAACTGCATCCTGGCCCATCCTCACCCTTCTGCCCCCAACCCTCAACTCCTTGTACCCCCAATATGTTTTTCCCAATTAAAAAAAATTTATAAAAAATATCTGAATGTTGAAATCCCACATAACCCAGCTATCTTACTGCTATAAATAATTTTGTTGTTATTGTTGTTGTTATGTGTCATCAAATTGCTTGCAACTCATAGCAACAGCTCTGAACCCTGCTCTATCCTGTGCCAACCTTAGTACTGAGATACAAATGGAGATATGAACACCAATGTTCATATCAGCATTATTCACAATAGCAAGAAAATGGAAACTGCTCAAATTCTCAAAACAAAATGAATGAAAGGAGAAATTGTTGTGCATTCACACAATGGAATACGATGCAGCACTAAGGAACAATGATTGTATAAAAAAGTATGTAGGATGGGAGAGTCTACAGAGCATAATGCTAAGTGAACTAATTTAGTCTCATAAGGACAGATACTGCATGAGACCATTATTGTAAAAATAAGATAACTGAATAAGATGTGTATCAGTGTTCAATAGGGGAAGGGTAAAGGGGGAAGGCCAAAGAAAAAGTGAAATTACTAAAATAGCAGAGGTTAGAGGGCACATGGGAGGTGAAGTAATAGGAAAGATTCAGTCAGGACGTGGTAATAATATCCAAATGAGACAGGACAATAATAGGTATATATTAATAATAATTAGCTATTTGTAATACAATGCATAGGAAAGATTATATAAAATATACATGGATGAAACATCGTTGTATAAGAATTTTTATATGCAAACGGTGAAAATATGTGAAGGAAAAAAGTTAGGCCACAGGAATTGATGTACAAATTGAGATGTTTACAACAAGTAGGAGATGCAGCCCTGGAAGTGGTCATTGGCTATGCCAAGAAATTTGGCATAGCTGACTAGGAGGGATCCAGATTGTTCCCATTCCAAAAAAAGGTGATGTAACATAATTTTGAAAATATTGAACAGTGTCATAAATATCATATGTAAAGGAAATGTTTTCAATAAAATAATTACTATTTTAATTTTGACAAATTATTGGTTTTTTTATACAGACATTAGTAGACATTTTGTTATACAGTAGTTACCATAGATTAACATAATTAATTAATAAATGACAGTGTTTGTTCAATCCTTTACTGTTGCCTTCCCTTCATTCAACTTACCTGTTTATTTTATTTTTTTAACCTTTTTCATTTGAATACAAATTTACAAATCATATAGGTTGTAATTCAATCATTTATATAAATTTTGTTTTTTTTAAAATTTTGTTTTATAACATTAATTAGAATATTTTATCTAATCTTGTTTTCACTTCACCAAACTTATTTATTTATTAATTTTTACTTCTGTCCTTCAGATGGCTGTTAACCCTCTGAGATGCATTATATTTGAGTGTAAAATTTTCCTAACTTATTTATAATAATTTATCTATACCATAATTATGTATAGTAAATTTCAGACTAATAAACTGCACTGCAGTCTGAAAGGCACATGGTTCAAATCGATCAACCATGCTCCTCCTGTGCAATTACCTGCCTCTAAAAACCCTTTGGAGGTGCAGCTCTGGGTTGGTTCTGACTCAATGGTACACAACAGTAATGCCACTCAGCATTCTTTGTTCCAAATACATCCATACTGTGCAATAGTTCATAAACTAGTCTCTTTTCTAGTGTTGCATAATTATTCACTTCATTATGTGAATATACCAATTTCTTTAACCAATGTCAGGTGATGCAAACTTGGGTTGTTTCCAACTCTTTGTTATTATAAATAATCCAACAGTAAACATAGATGTGTCATTTTGTGTCACAGTTCTTATTTCTTTGCGAAATTCAAGTTTCTCTGAAGGAATTGTCAAAAATATAAGACTAAAAACTGACGGAATGTCAACTGACATATTTCAACAAACAGGTGCAGCCCTGAATATGCTCACCGAATTGTACCAAGAAATCCAGAAAACAGCTAGTTAGCTGGCCAATTGACTGGAAGAGATCCATATTTATTCCCATTCCCCAAAAAGATGATCCAAACGGGAATAAAAATGACCAAACTATGTCACTAATATCACACAAGCGCAAAATCCTGCTGAAGATAATCCAAAAACAACCATAACAGTATATTGACAGAGAACTGCCAGAAATGCAAGCTAGATGTAGAAGAGGCCATGGCAATAGGGATATCATTGCAAATGTCAGATGGATCTTAGCCAAAAGCAGAGAATCCCAGAAGAACATCTATTTGTATCTTATTGACTTTGCAAAAGCATTTATTTGACTGTGTGTATCACAACAAATTGTGGCTACTAACCTTGAGGAGAATAGGAATCCCAGAAAACTTAATTGTGTTCATGCAAAACCTCTACTTAGACCAGGAAGCAGTTGTCCAAAGAAGGCAAGGAAAAACGGATGGTTTAAAATCAAGAAAGGAGTGCATCAGAGATGTGCACTTTCCCATATCTTTTCAATCTGCATGCAGAACAGATCATTCAGGAGAAGAGGTAACCAAAGAGATTCCATTTTGCTGACCTTCTGACACTATTAGAATTGTCCCAGGAAATACTAATTAGTCTAATTAATGTTTACCCCTAAACATGATTTTATGACTCAAGCCAGGAGATAAAAGGAGTGTCAAAATAATGAAAAATGGGAAAAAAAACAAAAAAATAATGAAAAATGGCCACAGGCCTTCCAAAAGGCTGTGACTACCCTTAACCTGCCAACACAGAATGGATAAATACTCTTCCCTTTGCTTGGTGCTCACACTAACAGCCTCAGCCCTTTTTTACCAAATACTTGTATTTTACTTTCTTTTTTAAACATAAAATTTTTTAAATTTTCCCCCATTATTCCACATCATATTCCCTCTCCCCAAAACGTGGATTTTAAATAAATATAATTGCTATACAATTGGCTAGTGTTGTTTACGGACTTGAAGATTGTGGCATCAGGATAGGAGGTAGACATCTACAACTCATGTTATGCAGATGGCACAACCTTGTTCATTGAAACTGAGAGGAATTTGACGTATTTGCTTCAGAACATCAAGGACAGCAGTCTTCAATATGGATTGAAGCTCAACATCAAAAAACAAAAATTCTCACCACTGGACCAATATGCAGCATCATAATAGCTGGAGAATAGGTTATTATTGTCAACGGTTTCATCCTGCTTGGATCCACAATCAACACTGTTAGCACCAGTATTGAGGAAATAAAAATATAAGTTGGTTTGGAAAAGTTTGCTGTCATGGACCTCTCCTGAGTGCTAAAGAGCAACAATGTCAATACTGTGGACCGCTAAGAGAACAAACAAGTCTGACCAAGAGAGAGTGAAACCGCGCTGCTCCATGGAGACAAGGATTTAGAAGCTTCATCTGACATACTTTGGGCATGTTGTCAGGAGGCACTAGTCCTTGGAAAAGGACATCATTCTTGGAAGGGTGGAGAGAGGATGACCCTGAGTGAGATGGATTGATTCCATGACTGGGGTAGGTGTGTAAGAGACCATGAAATTGACTCAGTATAGGGCAGAGTTCAGAGCTGTTGTACTTAGGTTCACTATGACTCGATGGCATATAACAACAACACAAGAACAGCAAATCACTAGAGCTTTCTTTAGACACTTACTGATGAAAATAGAAGAATACATGTAGCCTTGTATTCAATTCATATATTGATTACACCTGTATGTTAAGAAAGTAAAAGTTCTTGCAACTGAACAAAAAAATAATATCATGATAAACAGAGATGAGATTGAAGTTGTTAAAGATTTAATTTTGTTTGGATCTAAAAATCAACTTCCTTCTATGGATGAAGTCATGAAGTCAGATGTGCTGGAGAAGATTTCTTTAAAGTGTTACAAATGGAAAGGTGTAACTTTGAAGAGTAAGATATGGTTGATTCAGGCCATGATATTTTTCAAAGCTGAGTATTTAAATCAGAATAAACTAAAAAGGACTGATGCCTTTGAATGATGGTTCTGGCAAAGAATATTGGACATACCTTGGGCTGCCAGAGCAAGGAATAAATCTGCCCTGGAAAAAGAGTAACAAGCTAGAATGCATTTTAGAAATGAGAATGATGAGAGTTCGCCTTACTTATTTTGGGCATGTTTCATACAAGATCAGTCCCTAAGGAATGACACCATGCTTGTAATAGCAGATGTCCTACATAAACAAGGAAAACTGTTAATGATGTGGGTTCATACAGTGACTGCAACAATGAGCTTGAGGATAGTAATGATTGAGAGAACAGAGCATTACTTGACAGTGTTACATTCTATTGCATGTAAGTCACCATGAGTCATTGACTTGATGGTGCCTCACCAAAAAATGGCTGCCCATATTCCTTTCCTCTTTGGCCTCATAGCCATATCACTCCAATCACTTGTCACATCATCTTCCTATCTGCCCCTGACTATCCTAAATTCTTTTTATAAAGTCATCTGCTGTTAAGTTGGTGCATCCAGATAAGCCAAAATAATCTTTCCTATCTCAAAATCTTTAATTTAATTATACTTTCCAAGTTTTATTTAAAATGTAAAGTGAAAGAATCACCATTCTAGTAATTGTGATATAATCATCTTGAATTTTTTAAATGGCTATCTTTTTTTTAAAGATAATTTTTATTTATTTATTTATTCTTTTTATGTGTGTACCATCAAATCGGATCTCACTGGCACAGGAGACGATTGTTCCTCCCTCTTCAGCAGAGCATCTGGTGGACTCGAACCACGTACCTCTGGGATTGCAGTGCAGTTTCCCGCCACTAGGCCACCAGAGCTCGCCTCATCTTGAATCTTTGAAGGATTATTCTTTGCCAATCATATTGAGCTATTCAAGATACAGTTTTTCAGATATCACAAAGTGGGCAATTTAATGACACAACAACAACAAATATTCCCAAGAGGAACCAGGAGTGGAAAGGACAAAGGGTTACAAGGGAGTAGATGCTAATATCACTTCTTGGAATGAGTTTTATGGACATGAGGGATAATAGTGTCAAAATTGAAAAAAGATTCATAAACAACCTGTATTAAGCAGATGACACAACCTTACCTGTTGAAACTGAGGAGAGCCTGAAGCATTTGCTTCAGAAGAATGTAGTGTGCAAATGGATTGAATATTAACACCAAGAAAATGAAGATTCTCATCCATGAGTCAATTGGTAGCATCATGATAGAGATTCTTAACAATTTCAGCTTGCTCATTCCACAATCAACACTCTTGGTACCAGCAGTAAGGAAATCAAAAGATTAATTGCATTAGGAAAATCTGCTGTCAGGGACCTCTCCAGAGTGCTGAAGAGCAAGAAAGCACCGGATCCAGGCCATGGTCTTTGCAATTACTTGCTATGTATCTGAGAGTCGGACAAAGATGACAGAAGAATTGATGCCTCTGAGTTGTGGTGCTGGAGAAGTGTATTAAACATACCATGGACTGCCAAGAGAACTAACAGATTTGTACTATAGAGGATAAAACCAAGCTGTTCCTTGGAGGCAAGGATTTTGAGACACAGTATGACATACTTTGGGCATGTTGCCAGGAGGGACCCATCCTTAAAGAAGGGCATCATGCTTGGAAGGGCAGAGCAATACTGCAAGAGGAGAAGCCCCTGTATGAGATGGATTGACACAATAAGAGGGGTAATGAGGGTAGATGTGTCAGAGACAGTGAGACTGGCTCAGAATTGAGCATGGTTCAGAGCTATTGTGCATAGGGTGACTATGAGTCGACTCAATGGTACAGCATTGTCTAGACCAATGTGATGATGTTGCTGGAGGTTCTCACTCAAGTCTGCTGTTAATGCAGTCACTGAGTCTCACATGTTGCTTTACTGTCACAAACCTTGAGCCTTAATTCATCACTTATTGACATGTTACAAAAGCTAATTACAATTTATTGATTAATTAATTTATAGCAATAATCAATCACAATTTATCTACATTGCAATTGATAAATTCATCACAACACATTGATTCATAGCAAGTATTAAACAGTTAATTGCAATTTATCTACAATGCAGTTCATAAATTCATCATAACATATTGATTCATTAATAGTGGGAAGTAATCACCCACCCTTGGATCCCAACTCGTCTCCTTCTTTTGCCTCTCATGGCCACTGGTACAGTTGGGGTCCTTGGCTAGTTCAGCAGTTCACAGCCACTGGTGTGCGCAGGTCAGCAGCTCACAGTCACTGATGTGGCCAGAGTCTTCGGCTTTGAAAAGAGTCTTTGGGTCTCCAGTGTTCAGCTCAGTGTTCAGCTCATTGTCTTCAGCAGAAGTGAAGTTTTAGTTGGGATCCCAGAGTTTATATATCTTTGGCTAGCTGTTAAGCACTACATTGTATTCAACCAATAATATTCAAACTTTGGATATTATCTTGTAGTCAACCAATAATATTATGAATAACAATCTTTAAACTTTGAGTTTTACCAACCATATTCATTTCAAAACAAGTAACATGGTTTGACCAATCATGTTCTATATTAGTTGTGTTTCCTTGGCAACATGAGCAGTAAGAAGTCCTATTTCTTTATCAAGGGTTTGCACCTGCCAGGAAAGGCCTGTTTGGGCATAGCAAACTGTTTTGTTTCGCAGCAAGCTTGCATTTCATGTTTCACAGCAAATTAACAGCAACCTTATGATGTTTTATTATGTTTCATAGAAAATGTATTGTTTCACAACAAATTTATTATACTATCTATATATGTTTTACAGCAAATTATTATATTTTCTTACATTTAAGCTGTTCATAAAACTTTACTGCATGTATCCGCTTTCTGAAGCACTGGCATCTTCCTTGTAAGGTGATATTTGTGGATCTTGGCACTGATTGGATGAAGACTTGCCTTTGCTCTCTTCTGGAGCTTTTGCAGTGTATGAATTGAGACTGTCCTCTAAGAGCCTGTCTTGCAAGATTTCAGCAGCAGCTGCAAAGTGCCTTATGATTTTAACTTTACGTTTGACGCCCTTTTCCTGTGTTTTTGCCTCAAATATTTCTGAGCTAGCTAACTCCTAATAGGAGTGATTATTCACACATGATTATTCAGGCTATGTCCCCAGAGCACAGGTATGGAAAAGCAATGCCCTGGGAATTGAGAAAAGAATGGAGTCACAAATATCAGCAAGGTCAATGACAAAATATACCTAGGTCACTTAATAAGAAAAGGGAAAAAAGATAGTATCTTATCTTTGTTTAGTCAAGTAAGCCTTCCTATGGGACATTTGCAATCTCCCATATATCAGAGAAACACTCAGTCTTTAGAATGACACTTACACCTTATTTCCATTAAAGAGGAATCAAGTAACACTTGACCATGCAGTGGGGTTTTGTTGTTGTTGTTGTTATGTGCCGTCTAGTTGCTTGCGACTCATAGCGACCGTATGTACAACAGCCCTAAATTCTGTTCTATCCTGTGCCAATCGCACTGCCTCTGACACACCAAACCTGATTACCCCAGTAACTGAATCAATCCACCTAATAGAGGGTCTTCCTCTCTTGCACCATCCCTCCACCCTCCTAAGCATGATGTCCCTCTCCAAGGACCTATCCCTCCTTATAACATGTCCAAAGTATGTCAGATGAAGCCCCAGAATCCTTGCTTCCAAGGAGTAGCCTGATTTAAACCTCTCCAGGATGAATCTGTTTTCTTGGCAGTCCATGGTACATTCAATACCCCGGCACCACAGCTCAAAGGCATCAATTCTCCTTCTATCCTTCCTAGTAATTGTTCAACTCTCTGATGCATAACAAGTGATTGCAAAGACCATAGCCTGTATCAGATGCACCTTAATCCCCACAGTGACAGAATTGCTCTTCAGTACTTTGGAGAGGTTCCTAACAGCAGACTTTCCCATGGCAATATGTCTTCTAATTTCCTGGCTAGTGGTGTCGAGAGTGATGACTGTGGAGCCAAGCAAACTGAAGCTGTGAACAATCTCAATCTCTTCACCATCCATCCTGATGCTGCCAATTGGTCCAGTGGTGAGAATCTTTGTCTTCTTGACATTGAGCCTCAAATCATACTGAAGGCTGCAGTCCTTGACCCTCTGCAGCAAGCATTTCAAGTCCTCCTCAGTTTCAGCAAGCAGGGTTGTGTCATCTTCATAACGCAGATTATTGATAGATCTTCCACCAGTCCTGACGCCACACTTCTCCTCATAGAGCCCAGCCTTCTGGATAATCTGTTCTGCATACAGGTTGAAAAGGTATGGAAATAGGACACATCCCTGTCATACACGCTTCCCAATTTTGAACCATGCAGTGTTTCCCTGCTCTGTTCTGACGACTGTGGCTTGGTCCAAGTATAGGTTTCTCATTAGCACGATTAAGTGTTCTAGGATTCCCATTCTTCTGAGAGCCAGCCATTGTTTGTTATGACCCACACAGTCAAATACCTTTGCATAATCAATGAAACACAGATAGCCATTCCTCTGGTATTCCCTATTTTCAGCTAAGATTCATCTAACATTAGCTACAATATCCCTCATACCACGACCCCTTCTAAACCCAGCCTGGACTTCTGGCAGTTCTCTGCTGATGTGCTGTTCCAGTCGTTTTCAGTAGAATCTTGCTTGTATGTGAAATCAGTGATGTTGTTCTGTAATTTCTACATACTTGGCACAACTTGGTGAGCACATCCTGGGCAGCATCTATTAGCTAAAATATGTCAATTGGTATACCATCTATTAATCTCAATACCATCCATAATTTATTATGATCCTATGAATCACACGGTCAAATGTCCTTGCACAATCAATAAAACACAAGTAAACATCTTTTTGGTATTGTTTGCTTTCAGCCAAGAGCCATCTGACATCAACAGTGATATCCCTTATGGTTTAGATCTTCTGAATCCAGCTTTAATTTCTGCCAGTTGGGTTTTTTTTGGCCAGTTCTCTATTGATGTATTGTTCTAGCCATTTTTTTAAAAGTCTTCAGCAGAATTTCAGTTGCATGTGATATTACTGATATTGTTCAATAATTTCCACATTCTGCTTGATCACTTTTTTTGAAAATGAGACCAAATGTGGATCTCTTCCAGTTAGTTGGCCAGATAGCTGTCTTCTCTAATTGTTGGCAGAGACTTGTAAGCACACCCAGGATTGCACTTGTTTCCTGAAACACCTCAGTTGACATTCCATCAATTCGGGAGCCTTATTTCTTGCCAATGATGCTAGTTCAGTGTGGTCTTCTTCCTTCAGTAGTGTTGGTTCTTAAGCATATGTTACCTCCTAAGAAGTTTCCATGTTGACTAATTCTTTTTGTTACAGTGATTGTGCTGGAGTTTAAAATATACCAGTGGCATAGCTTCCAGTATAACAGCAACACACAAGCTAACACAGAACACCAACTTGACAAATGAGTGGTGGTATTAATATTACAATCATTCAAATAGCTGCACCAAATACTAAAGCCAAAGATGAAGATATTGAAGAAGTCTGAGGTTTATCTAACATATAATCAAGGTGCATTGGGATGCAGACGTTGGAAACAAAGGAGGAATTGTAGTTGGAAAATATAACTTTGGTGAAGAAATGAGGTTGAAAGTTGTTGAGAGCTGCTTGTTCATCCTAGCTGAAGCCATTTTGTAATTCTCTAAGGACAAGTCTGGACATGTTGCCCCACCCTGGGAGGATAGGTTTTGGTTTACTGGGAACGCCCTGCTAAGTTTCTGTTTACCAAATAACTTTAAGCTTACTGGAAATGACATGATGATTCTCCCCCATTGCGTACTTCTCCTCTTCCCATTGTGCTTCTGTATATGAGCTGTGAGTGCTTTCAATAAAATCGAGATTTGATTGGAATCTCAACTTGTCTCCATACTTCTGTGTCTCTTGTCCCCCCCATTCTCGTTCTTCCCCTCCTAGGGTCACCGTTGAAGATCCCCGCAGGCCGGGGCATAATTGGCACCCAACGTGGGGCCCAGGAACGGGGAAGGATGATGAACGCTGCCCGCTAGAAGTGACTGGCCGGTCCATCCATTGAGTCGCCGTGAGTCTGGGATCATGAGTGAAGACTCACACTGTTGCCAGCCGCAGGACTATTCGTACTGTGAGACAGGCACGTAGCTGCCACCACCGGGTTACCCGCCCTATGAGACAAGCACGAGAGGAGGTAAGGACAGCGAAATTATGGGATTAAGTGAACATGAATTGTTCGTAAAGGGTATCAAGGATTCCCTCAAGGCACGAGGTATAAGTGTAACTAAAAAAGATGTAAAGAAATTTTTCTTGTTTTTAGAAGATGTTTGCCGTGGTTTCCGCAAGAAGGAACTATTGATTCTAAGCAATGAGGGGATTGTTTAAATGACTATTACCGTTGTTTTGGCCCTGACTGCTTTTTCTTACTAGAATTTCATTAGCAAAATCTTAGCTGTTCTTGAACCTCTTCCTTCATCATCATAGGCTCTTGCTCATAAGATGTTTCATTGAATTCTTCTGTATCTGCCAATTCCTTTTGATACAATGACTCAGTATATTCCCTCCATCTTCTTTTAATACTTCCTGGATCATTTAATATTCTGCCTAAAGCATCCTTGATTACAGCAACTCTAGGTTTGAATTTGTTCTTCAGTTCCTTGAG
>NW_006399946.1:6412587-6413856 GCF_000299155.1 Elephantulus edwardii
TCTTTTTCTGTTAATCAAATTTCTTTTACAGGTCTTGTGGATATAAAAGCTAATGTGTCTGTTATTAGTAAAAAATAATTGGTCTCTTAATTGACCTTTGCAAAAAATTAACATTAACTCTTTCTGAATTAGGAACCTCTCTCAATGTTTAAAGGTCTAAGAATATGATTGTGCAGAAACTCATGACCAAAAGGCTCAAATGCAATTTTATGTGCTATACATTAGTGCTAATTTATGGGAAATAAATTTATTAAAACAATTTGGAGATTTTATATCTATCCCTGCTTTGTCAGATGCTGAATTCTACAGTCTTGTCCTTTTGGTAGAAAAGCTGATATAGAACCTGCAACTCCCTTTCTAATTCTCCTGTGTTATTAATAGGGAAAGTGTTAAAACTCAGAAGAGTCTAAAATATGGGTAAGAATAAGAAGAAAAAAGTGTTAACAGAAATATGAAGAACAGTTGAGTATAATAAGGAGAAAGATGTTATAAGAGGCCTCAATGTTTGTGTTGTTTTGTCTTTTGTCTGCCGTGTTTGTTGTCTTTTTGTCTTGTGTTCAAAGTTATAATACTGATGAGCTCATACAGTTTAAAAGGTTTCAGTAAAAAACAAGAATTAGTAGAGACAGATATAAAGTTAATATGTGCATGAATTTGAAATCCCATAGGTTAGGAAATGCTAAGAGAGGGTGTTTCAAACGTCTCACGGTGCCAAAAGAGACTTTTTTGTCTCAAGAGATCTTTGAAAAATCAGCTCTTGGCATCCTCTTATCACCTTCATATATCCATGCATTTTATCCAGGATCTACATACTTAGGTAGAAATTTCCATACGTTTCAGCCAGTCTTGTAAAATACACATGCCAGTGGCTGGCACTGAAAGTCTGTGAGTTGTGTGTGTCTGTGTTAATTGCTCTACTTTAAATGAAACCTGTAGGAGTAAAAATAAAAACTCTCCACTGTAGCCCCTTAATTAATGCTTGCCTGTGTTGAACCTAGTTGTGTTAAGTCAAAGCTACACGGTTTGATGATCACTTGCCTTCTAATAGACTCTTTTCAATTCTTCAGAAACATAGCTTTTTGCCTTTACATATATATATATATATATATATATCATAAAGGTCCTAACGTTTTTACAGATGTTTCTAATTATGGGGGGAAAATAGAGTATTGGAATATTAACAAATTCAATGTTGAATCATCTCTTTATAAATCAGCACTAGAAAGCAAATTATGTGCTATTTTTTTAGCTTTAAAGAAGATCTGATGA
>NW_006399946.1:6413956-6414481 GCF_000299155.1 Elephantulus edwardii
AAGCTATTTCTGCAGATCTATTATGTATTACTATTATTATTATTATTATGTATTACTATTATTATTATTATTATTATGTGTTGTAAATGGAGGGTCCCAAAGAATGGAATAATTTTATAGTTAATAGTAAGACAGACAGCCAGGAACAAGATAGAGCACAGAGCATAGAGCAGGGGGCCAGCTGTTCTTGACTGGAAACCCCTAGCCAAGCTTCTCTGTATTTTTATTAAGAATTATCAGGAAGTAAATCACAGAGAATTCAGTTCAGATGAGGCCATGCTCTTTCTATTGAAAACCTTCTGCCTGGCTCAAGAGGGAGGTGTTCACAAATGCAAGAATTTGGTATGTCTTTCGGAATTGCCTTGATGCCTCAAGGTGAACTCCAGCTCAGGAAGCAACACTCCCTCTGTGGGCTGTCTCCTATCTGCAGCGAACAAACAGCTTATTTTCTAGGATCTAACACAAGGAAAACCCTAACTTATATATCTGTGGTTCCTTCAATTCCTAAACAAAGGTTTTCATATA
>NW_006399946.1:6415185-6422109 GCF_000299155.1 Elephantulus edwardii
CCTTCATCATGGGAGCCGTTGGCCCCCTATTTTTCATGCTGTCTGTTCTATATCAAAATGTTAATTAAATTAAGCCATGTTTAGAACTGCAAGACCTATAACTTATATAGGTCTTATGACTTATAATTGGACAGTCCTAGCTCCATTGGTTACTTTACTAGATGCCGTTTCCACGTACTTCCCCAAAGAATAATTAACAGCGCCACCTTATGTCAAAAGTTTCTAAAAAGTGCAGCTCTATACATTTGTCAAACTCTCAAAAAAAGGTTTTATGGATTTTTCCACAGGCTGTGTTTCAGTTGGTGAGTCTAGGTAGGAGTCATTGCAATGTTTAACATAAGACCTTATAAAATTATTATGCCTTATTATACTTTACAAGTTAAATTGGCTATATCAATATGGTACAAAATGGATAATTGCATTAGCCAATTATCCTGGTCAAATTACTCATCATTATCCTAAAGGTAAATGATTATATTTTGCATATAAAAATTCAGTTGTATTTCCTAAAGTTTTTGTTAATCAACCAATGTCTGATGCTCTTGTAATATTTACTGATGGATCTTCCAGAAAAAGGGCTGTTTTTGAACCAATTGGAAATCTTTAAAATAGTTGAGTGTTCATCATTCTTAGCACTACAGGCCAAATTAAAAGCTATTAAGCAAGTATTAATTACCCTCAGTTTATAGTCTAAAACTATGTATATAGTTTTACATATAAACGTATAATTTATATAGTTAATGCATTTCCAAATGGTTTTATATATAAACATATGTAATTTACATAGTTAATGCACTTCCAATTATTGATACAGTGAATATTACCAGAACAAAAATTCTATGGTTTTGTAATTATTTCTTCATATACAATTGTTAATTAGACAAAGAGATGGTCATATTTTTGTCAGTCATATTGAGTCTCATTTTTTTTGCCAGGACCTTTAGTGAAATAAATTGGCTAGTAAATGTTTAATGGATTTTAATTTAGCAAAAGCAAAACAATTTCATCATAGTCCTTATGCTATAGTGAATATTTACATAGGGTTTCTCATATTCTGGAAGAGATTGTTAAGCGTATTGTAGAATCATGTGTAGGGTGTTTGTCTCTGTTACCTGTTCCACATTTTAGGGTGAGTCCTAGAGGATTGTTGCCAGATTGTGTGACGGGTGAATGCGGATCACATTCCCAAATTTGAAAGATTGCAAATTGTTCATGTTATTATTAATATCACTTCTGGTTTTGTGGTGATATCTTGTTTATAGGAAAAAGCAACTAAATATGTTGTGGAACATTGTTTATTAGCTTTTTCTATGTTAGAAACTCCTAGAATAATCTAGATTGATAACACTCCTAGCTATACCAGCAAAAGTTTTCAAAATTTTTGTGAATATTTTACTATTTGTCAGGGGGCTGAGTTTCCTTGCAATCCTCAAAAACAAGGTATTATGGAATGTTCCTTTCTACTAGAAAAAATTATTTATCTGCAGTGGAAACCCATCATGGACTGTACGATTGAATTATTTAGCTTCCGACTGACAAGCTTCCGGATATGGAGCAGGTAGAATAAACGCCATCTTTCCAGCAGATGCCAACTTTCCCTCATGTTTTGAGAAAGGTCGTGCTGGCAGCTTGGAGAAAATGTCATCATAACATTGCTATGACCATTCTTTTATCTAACTGGTAATATAATTTTTAAAGGACCAATGGTTGGAATGCTACGTCCCTTGGAGACTGGTCACCTCTTCATACATATGGTCCCGGACATTCTAGGAAAAGATTTGTGAGAGGAATGTGGACTATTGATATGAAGAACTTTCAAACTAAATTGTGGAAATTAGTTGTTAGCATGGATTCGATAAATATTTCCTGTATCCCAAAAGATAAATGTAAGGGAGATAATGTCACAAATACCAAAGTCCTGTCATGTGTACCTGAACCATATGTCTTATTAATTGGTAACAATGTAATCACTGGTGATTATCTAAAATTTAATGTAAGTTGTTCCCGTAAAATTTCTAACTATATTAGCTCTGTTACCAAAGATGATTCAGTTGTTATTCTAAAGAATCCTCCTCTTGTTATGACATTGGTAAAGTTAAATGATATTTGTTATGATAATAATGGCTTGCAAATTTTAAAAGAGTTATTTATATAAGTTATCATTAAGAACCAAGAAAGCTGTAGGTCTTGTTATTGTAGAAATTGTTTCTCTTATCCCTATGATTGCTGCTGTCTCTACTTCTGCTGTACCTTCAACACAAGAAGTCCACACGGCTAAGTTTTAATTGGGTTAGTGCATATTGTGACAAAAAATTTAAAGCAAAAGAATGTATAAGCAATCAATTATGGCCTAAAAGTTAAGGGGACGTGGTCAAAGACGAGTCACTCTTTTTTGGGGCCCTTAATAGGCTTTCTTTTGATTATTTCTTTTGGCCCCTGGGCAGTTCAGAGGCTTACACGCTTTATCAAGCAGCAGGTCGAATCCATAGCCTCCCGTCCCATACAAGTCCATTATCAAAGACTGCAAATGGACGATAAAGAATATCCTTGAAGATACAGGCTAATAAACCAGGCAGCCAGAGACGGGTAAGAGACACTGGCCCCTGTTTCAACCTAAGACAGGTGCCCCACCATAGCTTCTGGGTTAGCCCATGACAGGTAAGATCAGTAGGTGCGGTGTCCAACCTAAGACAGGCCCTGGTTTCATACATGGTTAAACAGGAGAGCACCAAGGGTAATCCTGTTGCGCTGTTGCAGTCTTCAAATAATTATAAAAACAGGGAGGATCTGTTGAGAGCTGCTTGTTCAACCTAGCTGAAGCCATTTTGTAATTCTTTAAGGACATGTCTGGACATGTTGCCCCACCCTGGGAGGATAGGTTTTGGTTTACTGGGAATGCTCTGCTAAGTTTCTGTTTACCAGATAACTTTCAGCTTACTGGAAATGACATGATGTTATTCTCCCCCGTTGCGTACTTTTCCTCCCCCCATTGCGCTCTGTATATAAGCTGTGAGTGCTTTCAATAAAATCGAGACTTGATTGGAATCTCGACTTGTCTCCATGCTTCTGTGTCTCCTGTCCCCCCATTCTCGTTCTTCCCCTCCTAGAGTCACCATTGAAGATCCCCGTGGGCTGGGGCAGGAAGTCACATGGCAGAATTTTGTACAACCAATAACTTATTGTTTGCAAATATTTTTTAAGAACCATAAACAATGAGTATATAAGGACTTAATGGAATATACAAAAATAAAATTTACTACATTTGTGGAAAGAGATAGCAGGATAAGCTCAATATCAGCAATAAAAACACAATCAGACATTAAAACTAATAAAATTTAATAACAATTTTTTTAAAAAAGAAAAAATACAGGAAAAAACCCCACAATCAGAATCCCACCATTGCCACCCAAAACAAACAAAATACTACGACCAACTGTGGAACAAATCATCAGTTGTTCATGTATTAATTCAAACTAAGGTTGTGTAAAAGTGAAACAAATCCACAAGTGCCAAAATATGACCTCAAATTTATTCTACCTGAATTTAAAAACCACTTCAAGAACAGACTTGATGCATTGAACACTAATGACTAAAGACCAGATGAGTTGTGGGATGACAAATCATCATTATTTAACTTTAAAAGTATTGTATGCTTTTAGAATGTAACAGAAATTGTTAGGATGTAAGATTCCAGACCTGTAACCAAGGAGGGACCAAATAATCTTCCCAAAATGTACACATTTTTTGATAATTCAATCTAAACACGTCCTCTGATTCTTCCACAGGAGAGATTGAATCATTTACACCAATGCTGTTGCTTATACAGATAAGGGGTGTGGCGGGGAAACCAAACAAAAAAGCCCTAGTAAGATTTCACTTTTCAAAACTGGTCATTGTCATGGAAGAAAACTGTGTATAATCCACAACATAGTTTGCTTAGTGGAGATATCCAATCTTCGCCCTCGTTCATCCTTCTATTCTAAGCATGACTCTGTCATTTCTTCTAAGCATGACTTCTACCTAAGCAAGAGTTATACATATTCCATCTCCTTTCTTGTGTAAAACCAGAAATTTTACCCCAAATGGAAAGGGAAAAGGAAATCAAGGGTTTCAATTCAAAGTTTAGGAGCAGGTGCAAAGGAAGTACTTAGATGACTCCAAGGAACTGAGAAAGCACGTATTGTCTTCTCAAGTAGCCTTACGGGCCCAGGAAAGTTGCTTTGATTTCAAATTTACACCTTTCTTTATGGAGAATCAATTTAGTCTTCAGAAAGTTTGAAGATCCCAATTTAATCCTTGAGGGGCACTTCTTCCTCTCTAAACCTGTTCATATAGATATTTCTGTTTTCAACTTTTTGAAAAAGCACCAGACCACCCTCCATTGTAAAATGGTTGGACCATTTTATATTCCCACCAGCAGTGAATAGGAGTTCCAATCTCTACACAATCTCAACAGTATTTGATGTTTGCTGCCTTATTGAACTTTGTTATTGTTGCTGAAGTGAGATGGTATACTCTTGCAGCTCAACAAGTAAAAGTTAAACAACATAATCACAAAACAGGCACAGGATATAAAAAGACACTTCAGCAAAGAAGACATTCAGATGGCAAACAGACACATGGATAAATGTTTATAATCCCTAGCTATCAGAGAGATGCAAACAAAAATGACTAGGAGTACTTGCAGGTCAATCCATAGCAATAAGCTAATACATCAAAATGGAAGAAAAAAATGATAGTAAATGATTTAACTCAACATCTCCAACAAGAATAAAAAGAAAGAGTAGAAAAAGAAACACCAAAAACAACAACAACAAAAAAAAACCCTGACAACCTTTAAAAGAAGAGAAAATATAAAAAGGAAGAAATAAATGCAATACAAAAACAATTGAAACTATCAACAAAACCAGTAGTTGGTTTTTCTAAAATGTCAATAAAATTGACAAACCACTAGCAAAGCTAACAAAGGGTGAGAGGGTGGGTGGGTGATGACAAGACACAGATAATCCAAATAAGAGAGGAGGGAGTGACTATTTAAGCATAGCATCCTTCTGTGTCATTTGTGATAGTTTTTACACAGAAATCTATTTTATTGGAGATTAAAATGGCTACTCTTGCCTTTTCCTGAAGAATCCAAAAGGTCATTATGAAGACAGAGGAGGGAGAAAGACCAAAATGGTAGACCAAAGAGACTCTGAATATTGCAGTAGAGCACCAAGGAGCCAAAGCGAAGAGAAGAAATCAATAAGTTAAGGAGCTGAACAGATTTCAAAGGGGAGCTTGGGAAGACAAAGCAAAGTATTATAATGAAATGTGCATAAGCTTGAGTCAGAAAATCAAAAGGCTTCGCTCACTCAATATGTCCTAAGCAATTAAAGAACATATTCAAGCCTTGAGTGACAATACTTAAGGATAATTCAGGCAGAATATTAAGTGACCCATGAAGCATTAAAGAAGATGAAAGAAGCACACTGAGTCACTGAACTAAAAAGAACTGGCTGAGACAGAAGAATTTCATGAAACAACATATGCTCAAGAGGCAAGGATGATGAAGGAAGTAGTTCAAGCTGCTTTGAAAGAATTGGCAAAAAACAAGGCCCCAGGAATTGTTGAAATACCAATTGACATATTTCAACAGACACCTGGACATGCTCACTAGGTTGTACCAAGAAATCTGAGAGAGAAATACCTGGCCACCTGACTTATTCTCATTCCAAAAATAGGTGACCTAATGGAGTGTGGAAATTATTGAACAATATCAGTAATATCACATGAAAGCAAAATCCTGCTGAAGATTATTCAAAACGACTGAAACAGTACAGCAACACAGAACTACCAGATATACAAGCTAAAGACATTATTGCCAGTGGTAGATGGATCTTCGCTGAAAGCAAAGAGTACCAGATAAATGTCTAGATATACTTCATTGGCTATGCAAAGGCATTTGGCTGTGTAGATAACAGCAAATTGTGGCTAACCTCAAGAAGAATAGGAATTCCAGAACACTTGATTGTATTCATGCAAAACCTATACTTGGAACAAGTTGTAGTAACAGACAAGGAAACACTGCATGACACAAAATCAGGAAAGGAATGTGTCCTGTTTCCACATCCCTTCAATCTGTATGTGGAACAGATCATTTGGGAGGTTGGGCTTTATGAGGAGGAGTGAAACATCAGAATTAGAGGAAGACTCATCAAAAAAGCTGCATTATATGCACACCCATGTTTAGCGAGGCTATATTCACAATAGCAAAGAGTTGGAAACAACCTAAGAGCCCATCAACAAATCAGTGGATAGAAAAGCTGTGGTATATTCACACACTGGAATACTAAGCTGCATTGGAAAACAAATAACTCATGAAATAGTATACAAAATGGGTAACCCTGCAAAACAACTATGAGATATCATCTCATCCCAGTAAGAATAGCAAAATTTAACAGAACAGCAAACATTAAATGCTGGCGAGGTTGCGGAGAAACTGGAATCCTTATTCACTGTTGATGGAAGTGTAAAATGGTGCAACCACTATGGAAGGTTTTATGGCGCTTTCTCAAAAAGTTGCAAATAGAAATATCATTTGAACCAGTAATTCCACTACTGGGAATTTACTCTAAAGAAATCATAACCACCACCCAAGCAGATATATGCACACCCATGTTTATTGCGGCTTTGTTCGCAATAGCACACAGCTGGAAACAACCCAAGCGCCCATCAACAAACGAACGGATCGAGAAGCTCTGGTATATTCACACAATGGAATACTATGAAGCATTGAAAAAAGAAGGAACTCATGAAATACTATACAAAATGGGTGACCCTGGAGGACATTGTTGTTGTTCTTGTTATGTGCCATCGAGTCGTTTCCGACTCATAGCGACCCTATGCACAACAGCCCTAAACCCTGCTCTATCCTGCGCCAAC
>NW_006399946.1:6426761-6447106 GCF_000299155.1 Elephantulus edwardii
GTGAGTGACAGGATTATATCCATACGCTTACAAGGAAGCCCAGTGAATACTATCATTCAGATATGGAGGACATTATGCTGAGTAAAATATTTCAGTCAAAAGGATAAATATTGCATACTGTTGTAAAGCGCGACATTGGGGTTGAGGGAAGAGAGAGAAGGAAAGGATTAATGATGTATACTGCATTGAAACAGATGAGGGAGAGAACTGTTTAAAAGGCATATATTATGCAATGAGGGTTGTAGAGTGGATTATATTTGGGGCTAGGGGGTGGGGTTTGGGGAGGTGCGGCCCCATTGTGTACCAATGAGGGAGTTTTTCTTTTGCTTTTCAAGGAGAGGAGCAAATGGGGGGGGGAGGGATTTTTGCGGGGAGAAGGGTGCAACAATGAATGAATGGAATCCCAAAATCTCTGCAGATGTTCATTGAAATGAAAAATAAACAACCTAAATTTTTAAAAAAGGCATATATTATTCAATATTATTGTCATGACAAGAGTCTAGGATGAAGGATGCATAGTGGAGTGGAATTGGGGGGAGGGATTGCATAACAATGAAAGAGTTTTACTTTTCAAGGAGAAGAGTGAATTGGGGGGTGGGGCAGGGAGAAAAGTGCAACAATGAGTGACTGGAAACCCTAAGTCTCTGTAAACTTTCATTAAAATTAATAATTTTAAAAAAAACCACACCAAAATGGGTGACACTGGAGGACATTATGCTAAGTGAAATAGCCCAGTCACAAAATGACAAATATTATATACTGCCACTTTGTAAAACGGTACGGACATTGGGTTTGGGGCGGGACTGAGAAAGATGGGATTAGTTTTGTATACTGCATTGAAAAAGATGAAGGAGAGAACTGTTTAAAAGGGATATATTATTAAGTATTATTGTCATGACAAGAGTCTAGAATGAAGGATGCATAGTGGAGTGGAATTGTATAACAAAGAAAGAATTTTTTTTTTTTTACTTTTCAAAGCGAAGATCAAACTTGGGGGGGGTTGGGCAGGGAGAAAAGTGCAACAATGAATGACTGGAAATCCAAAATCTCTGTAATCTTTCGTTA
Organism: Elephantulus edwardii; assembly: GCF_000299155.1. NCBI lineage: Eukaryota > Metazoa > Chordata > Mammalia > Macroscelidea > Macroscelididae > Elephantulus > Elephantulus edwardii. Next base: position 6,427,827 of record NW_006399946.1, read on the forward strand.
AAATAAAAAAACCCCCATAAAGATAAAACAAAAAACCTTGCATTATACAAATGACACACCTTGTTTGCTGAAACTAAGGAGGACCTGAAGTAATTGCTGCAGAAGGTCAAGGACTGCAGTCTTCAGTATGGATTGCAGCTCAACATAAAGAAGATAAAGATTCTCACCACTGAGCCAGTTGGCAGCACCACGATAAGATGGAAAAGAGATTGAGGTTGATAATAGTTACAGCTTTATTGGCTCCACAATCAACACCCTTGGCACCAGCAATCTGGAAATCAAAAGACAAATTTCATAAGGTAAACCTCCCCAGAGTACTGACTTGAAGCACTTACTGCAGAAGACTCAAGACCACAGCCTTTAGTATGGGTTCTTGTTTTTAGGTGTCAAGAGTTTTACATGACTCATAGTGACCCTATGTACAAAAGATCTGGAACCTTGTTCTATCATGTGCCATCCTCATACTTCCTGACACACAAGAGCCCATTTCAGCAGTCACCATGACAATCCACCTGGTTGAAGGTCTTCCTTTCCTTCAGTGACCCTCCAACTTTCCCAGTGACATGCCCTTCTCCAAGGAATAACCCCTCCCAGCAACATGCCCAAAGTATGTGAGGTGAAGCTTCATCACTCTTGCATTAAAAGAGTATTCCAGCTGCACCCTCTTTATCTGAGAAGCGGGACTCTGTGAAGAGGAGTGTGGCATCAGGATCAGAGGGAGACTCATCAACAGCCTGTATTATGCAGATGATACAACTTTGCTTGCTGAAAGTAATGAGGACAAGAAGCACTTATTGCAGAAGATCAAGGAATGCCGCTTTCAAAATGGATTGCGTCTCAATGTCAAGAACACAAAGATTCTTAACAAAGTATTGATAGGTAACATCATGATAAATAGAGAAAAGATTGAAACTGTCAATACCTTAATCTTGCTTGAATCCACAATTAACATCCCTGGTACCAGCAGTCAGGAAAAAAGGAGAAACACACTGAATTGGGAAAATTGCAGTTAGGGACCTCTCCAAATTATTGAGGTGTAATGATGTCAGTTTTAGGACTAAGGTGCTTCTGATTCAGGCCATGGTCTTTCTAATCACTTGCTATGCATCTGAGAGCTGGAAAATGAATAGCAATGACAGAAAAAGATTCAATGCTTTTGAACTCTGGTGTTGGAGAAGAGCACCGAACACCCCATGCACTGTCGAAAGAACAAACAAATATGTCTTGGAGGTGTAGCTGGAGTGCTCTTTGGAGGCAAGAATGATGAGGCTTCACCTCACATACTTCAGACATGTTGCTAGGAGGGGCTATTCCTTGGAGAAGGGCATGTCGCTGGGAAAGTTGGAGGGTCAGTGAAGGGTAGAGGTTAGAGGGTAGGAGGAGAGGAAGACCCTCTACCAGGTGGATTGACACGGACTACTGCAATGAGCTCTAATGTGTCAAGTGTGAAGTCGCTATGAATTGTACTTGACTCGATGGTACCCAATAACAACAACAAATGGGCAACCTAAGAATAACAGATTTGAACCCTGCCCTATTCTATGCCATCCTCACTATCTCATTGTTGCATTCACTGTGACAATTCATCTGTTGAGCTTCTTTCTCTCTTTTCTGAACTTCTCCCTTTGTATGATTTCCCTTTTCAAGGAACAGCCCCTCCTAACAACATGCCCAAAGTATGTGAGATGAAGTTTCATCATCCTTGCCTCTAAGAACATTTTGGCTACATTTTTCCAAGACTTATCTTTGGGTGGTCTGTATGTGATATTCAGGAATGTCCTGGAGAGGGTGAAAACATGAAGGCAAGGATTTTCAAGCTCAAACTCATACTTTGAGCACATGGCCAGGAGGGACTAGTCCTTGGAGAAGAACATTATGCTTGAAAGTGTGGAGGTATATATAGCACAGGAGAAGATGACCCACAATGAGATGGATTGACTCAGTGACTGGAGAAATGGGATTAGGTTTGACAGAGACAATGAGATTGGCTCAGGATAGGGCAAGATTCAGAATTACTGTAGATAGGGTCATTAAGAGTTGCAGGTTGACTAAATGGTACTTAACAGCAACATGGGATGGATATTCAATACTCTTTTTCAACACCAAAGAATTAATTCTTTGTGTAGAAATTAATTCTCATTTCTTTCTAATTAATTAATTTCTAAAGAATTGATTTCTATTGTCACCTTTAATTACTTTCCAACTCTTAGATGCATAGCAAGTGGTTGAAAAGACCATTGTCAGAATCAGGCACAATTTTAGTCTTCAAACTGACATCATTGTTCCTCAGTACTTTGAAAAGACTGCAGATTTTCCAACGCAATATGTCTTTTGACTTCTTGACTGCTGGTGCCAAGGGTTTTGATTGTGGATCCAAATAAGAAGAAACTGTTACCTATCAGTCTTTTCTCTATCAATCATGACGTTGCTTACCAGGCAGGCCAGTGGGGAGGCTTTTTACTTCTTGATGTTGAAATATAATCCATATTAGAGACTGTGGTCTTTGATCTTTTGCAGCAATCTTTTCAAGAATTTTTACACCTAGTGCAACAATGAATGAGTGGAAGCCCAAAATCTCTGTAAATGTTTATGAAAATTAATAAAATATAATTATAGAAAAAAAAAAGAATTTTTACACCTAAAACCTCTACTTTTCCACTCCAACCCCTCTCCAAGATTGACTTTTTCTTTTTTTTTCTGGCAGCAAAACCAAGAAAGGTCTTAGAGTAACATTTTGAATACTTCGTACTCTCATATCCTCAGAAATAGTCCAAAACATAATCTCCTTCATTCTCCTTCCCCCTCCCCCATGATCTTTCCATGCCCTTGACTGTTTTCCAGTTTCTCATTCTAATTTTGGCAGTTCAGTTTCTACACTGAGCAGCCTGACCTTGGTCTTATCATCCCCTAGCCTGTTCCGCCTCTGACATCCGTGATCCACGAGCTTTCCACGCTAATTTATGATCCAGTCGTTTTTCCCCTTCTCCAGGATACCCTCTGTAATCCCTCACTTTCTTCCTCTTTTCATCCTTCTCATCTCTTAAAGCCGGATTTATTAGTCCATCTCTTTAAAGCCATCATTATACTTATACTATACATCCTTATACTGTACTGTCTTAAAAATCGCCATTCCTGACCAAATCCACATTTATCTTCTCAATGTTCCCTAGCATCTAACACAGGTAGAGGAAACACGGTAATATTCTAAGAAATTCTTTGAAAGCCAACGATTAGGAGTAGTATGTTTAGTTTTATTTTTCTTAATTATCATATTTTCAACTGGAGTCGTTTTCTCGTTTTCAAAACCAGAACTGTAGACCGAGACCCCCCTTGGCAGCTTCGGAGAGTGCAGCGGAAATTCCCGACTCGAGGGGCATGACGGGTATTGAGTGCGCGCGCCTAGCTGCGCGGCCCTGTGAGGCTCCGGGGAATGGGCGTACGTGTGTGTTCCTAACAGCAGCTGCTTTCTCTAGGAGCTCAGGGGCCACATGCTGTAGGTTCCTATCCGCAGAGGCATGTTCGTTGCGCGGAGTATTGCAGCGGATCATAAGGATCTCATCCACGATGTGTCTTTCGACTTCCACGGAAGGCGGATGGCGACCTGCTCCAGTGACCAGAGTGTCAAGGTGCGCATGGCGGTCTGAGCAGGGCTGATCCTGGAACAAGGGGCTGGTGGAGGGGTGAGCGCCTCAACCTGAGTGGGGAGATGGAGAAGGAATTTGTGCGACAGCCGTCTTGCATGGTGCATGTTTTGAGGAGTTCTGCTGAGGCCCTACCAGCCATCTACAGTAAAACCGCGTAGCCTTCACTGCTATATTTCCGAGGCGTCTAGCGCTAGAGCGCAACTTAGGCTACTGTATGTTCGCTGCGCGTGCGCACTGCCTCTAGTGCGAGTTCTCCAGGCGCGGGTGCCGCGGAGGAACTACGCGCCTAATCCTGGGTGGGCGGGCGTCCGTGTGCGTGCTACCTCCTCTGCGGGGTTGCTGAAGCGCCTGCGCTGCAGTGAAGCCGCGTAGCGTTTCCGGGATGGGTGGGCCCCTTTGCGCGCTACCTGGCTTCCGGACACTGTCGTGTTCTGTGGGAATTTGGGAGTCGGTTTAGCAAGTGAACCAACCAACACGTGCGCGTTAGGTGTTCACTTGTTCTAGGCCCTTGAGATGAGATCTGTAGGTGAAGTGTGTGTGTATAGTTTTGTGTGCCCAGATTACTAACTGTAGAGGCCACTCCGCTGTTCTTTCCAGTCCACCAGCAGCTCCTGGCCGGGGTTAAAACGGCAGTCTCCGCCCAGCTATTTACAGCCTCAGAAACCCCCCTGGAGGCTCAACTGTCAGCTGTAGTGGAATTTGTTACTTTATCAAGTGTGAAGTCCTTCTCCAGGTCCTTCCTGATAAGGTGCCTAAAATAAGTGAAACAAAGTTGCCATCCTTGTTTCTAAAGGACTTTATGATTGTACTACTTTCAGGATAATTTGTTCTTTTGATACCCACTGCGAGGAAGTCGATTCAGACGTGTGTCAGACCGACTGGACCGCATTTGCAATTTTTTTCTTTTCTTTAAAGGCTGTGGAGAAACCACCTCCACAACGAGCTGGTTACCTCCTGGTGCATGCTTCAGGTGTGGCAAAGAAAGTCATTGGACTAACTGCTGCCCTGACCCTTGCCCTCCAACACGGTCTTATCTGTGGGACACCGGGCCATTGGAAGGCTGAATGCCCTTTGGCACCTAGACGTGGCAGGGTATCCCCCCCACCAAACCCAGTCCCCATCCTGGGCAACCTCTTAGGCCTGGTCGCTGAAGATTGAATATGCCCAGCTTCAACCAGGGTAACCCCACAAGTAAAAGATAAAAGAAATGACCAACTTGAACCAGCTGATGCAACATCCATATTCTCCCCTGGGCCATCCCAATCCAGCCTCTGAGCCCCGATCTTCACCCTTGTTTAGCAGGAAGTAGCCAGAAAGAATACCTAGCCCTTTTTCCTCACTAACAAGGCTGGGATGTCAGGCCAGAACCAAGGTCAAAGGGAGAACAAAGGATTCATGGAATAGCAACATGTCAACAAAAGGAGTGAATAGCCTCAACTACCATGGAGACCCCCTCCCTTCCTCCCTAAAGACCCTCACTATAAAACCTGCCCTAATTCACCATGGGGTGTGGCATTCCCTGGTTTGGCTCTCTGCCTGTCTCTTTCTGTGCAGACCAAGGAATCCCAGCTTCCTTAAAAAAAAAAAAAGAAATAAAAGGCTGTGAAAATTTGTATAATTTGTCTCAAAGAGAATACCGGAATTGGATAGACGTCTTTGCGCACATTGTAACAGTTTTGTGTTGCATACATAGCATTTCCAATTTTTACATGAGCAGATTGCAATCTTTCCTGAGGAGTGTCTTGTAAATTTGAACCACTGGTCTTTTGATCAGCAGCCTAGCATTTAACCTTCCATGCCACCAGGGCTCTTTGTTCTTTTGACAGTCCATAGTGTGTTCAGTATTCTACACCAACAGAGTAAAAGCATGAACTTTCCTAAAGCCAGCCTTATTTGTCCTGCTTTTGCAAGCATATGAAGCAGTGAAAATAGGCACACCTTACTCCTCCAACTGACTTCTTTGCCCTTTAGCAATTTAAAGAAGTCTTTATCCAGTTGTTGCTATGTGTCATCAAGTCACCTGCAACTCATAGCGACCCTGTGTACAACAGCCCTAAACCCTGCTCTATCCCTTGCCAATCTTATTGTCTTTGACTATAAGACAATCCCCTATACCCCAGTCACTGAATCAGTCCATTTCATCGGGGGTCTTCCTCTTCTGGCTGTCCCTCCACCCTCCCAAGCATGATGTCCTTCTCCAAGGTCTGGTCCCTCCATGCAACATGTCCACAGTATGACAGACGAAGCTTCAGAATCCTTGCTTCCAAGGAGCAGCCTGGCTTCATCCTCTCCAGGATGAACTTGTTTGTTCTCCTAGCAGTCCATGGTATATTCAGTACTCTTCTCCAGCACTACAGCTCAAAGACATCAACTCTCCTTCTATCATTACTAGTCATTGTCCAGGTCTCTGATGCATAGCAAGTGATTGCAAAGACCATGGCCTGTATCAGGTGCACCTGTCTCCAGACTGACATCGTTGCTCCTCAGTACCTTGGAAAGGTCTGTGATAGCAGACTCTCCCAATGCAATTCATCCTTTAATTTCCTGGCAGCTGGTACCAAGAGTGTTGATTATGGAACCAAGCAAACTGAAGCTGTCAATAATCTCAATCTCTTCATTATCCATCTTGATGCTGTCAATAGGCCTAGTGGTGAGAATCTTTATTTTCTTGACATTGAGCTTTAATTCATATTGAAGGCAGCAGTCCTTGACCTTCTGCAGCAAGCCTTTCAGGTCCTCCTCAGTTTCAGCAAGCAGGGTTGTATCATCTGCATAGTGCAGATTGTTGGTGAGTCTACCTCCAATCCTAATGTCACACTTTTCCTTTATCCAGTAAAGGATATAAGTCACATAGAAGGAGTCTGCTTATCTTTCTCCTTAGAAGCAGCTAGTAGTTTCAAACTACCTGCCTTTGGGTTGGAATCATAACTCCCTACATAAGAGGCTATCAGAGCTCCCTGAGAGATGATGTTATTGTTTCATCCATCCAGCATGACTCATAGTGACCCTGTGAACAACAGGTCTGAACCCTGTCCTATCCTGTGCCATCCTCATCATCTCTGATATACCTGAGCCCTTTCCTGTAGACATTTTGTCACTCTATCTTGTTGAGGGTCTTCCTCTCCTTCACTGACCCTTCACCTTTCTATGCATGATCTCCCTTTCCAAGGAATTAACCCTTACCAACAACATGTCCAAAGTATGTAAGATGAAGCTTCTCCATCTTTGCCTCTAAGGGCCACTCTGGCTGCATTTTTTCTAAGACATCTGTTCTTTTGGCAGTCCATGAGATACTCTTCTCCAACACTGTAACTCAGAAACATCAGTTTCTCTTCTGTCATTCATTATGCAGCTTTTGGATTCATAGCAAGTGATTGGAAAGACCATGGTGCACCTTAGTCTCTAAACTAACATCATTGCTCTTTTTACCTTACTCCTCAAACTGGCATCATTACTCATCAATAATTTGGAGAGGTCCCTGCCAGCAGACTTTCCCAATATAATACATTCCTTGATCTGACTGCTGATACCAAAGATGTTAATTGTGGAGCTGAGTAAGATGAAGACTTTGACAATTTTGTGTGTGTGTTCCCACCCACCCAGTCTGTTATGATGCTTGTTGCCTATTGGCCCAGTGGTGAGAATTTTTGTTTTGATGTTGAGATGTAAGGCAAGCGTTTCTATTCCTCTTCTCTTTCAGTAACGAGTTGTGTTATCTACATCCTACAGGTTGTTTATAAGCTGTTTTCTAATCCTGATGCATTATGTAGATGACAGCACTTGTTGCAGAAGATGAAGGAATACAGACTTTGGTATGGATTTGCATCTCAGTGTCAAGAAAGCAAAGATTCTGACCACTGAACTGATAGGCAATGTTGTGATGATGGAAAGGAGATTAAAACTGTCAACAGCATCATCCTGTTTGGATCCACAGTTAACACCCTTAGTACCAGCAGTCAGGATATCAGAAGACTGCTGCACTGGGGAAATCTGCAGTTAGGACCTCTCCAAATTACTGAGGAGTAATGATGCTGCTGATTTGAGGAATAAGATATATCTGATTCGGGCCATAGTCTTTCTTATCACTTGTTATGCATCTGAGAGCTGGACAATGTATAAGGATGACAGAAAAAGAATTGAGGCCCTTGAGCTGTGGTTTTGGAGAAGAACACTGAACATCCCATGGACGGCCAAGAGAACAAACAGATAGGTCTTGGAGAAGGTGCAGCCTTCTTTAAAGGCAAGAATGTTACTTTGAGCAGTTGCTACATGGGGCTATTCCTTGAAGAGGGACATAATGCTGGGAAGTGTGGAGGGACAGTGAAGGAAAGGAAGACCATCGACCAGGGGGTAGAAGTGGACTGATAGGTGGATCGACATGGTGACTGCTGCAGTGGGCTTTTTTGTGTGTGTCAGGAAGTGTGAGAATGGCACAGGCTAGAACAGGGTTCCGCTCTTATGTTCATAGGGTCGCTATAAGTCATACTTGACTCAATGACACCTAACAACACAATCCAGAAAAAGTCCAACTTCTCCAGTGATTTCCAAGTCCATAAGAACCAACATACATCTTTGAATTTAAAAATCTCCTCAAGAATAGGTTTGAGGATATTATTAATGAAGGTTGTTATAAAGAAGCGCCAAAAAAAAAATGGATGTTAGAAGAGATTCTGAAGATTGCAGTATTGCATCAGGAGGCCAAAACAAAGCCAAGAGTTGTCAAAAAGTAAAAGAAATGAACTGCAGATTCCAAGAAACAGTGGAGTAGAATGGAATGTGGAAAGAGCTGAAGTTGGAGGAAAAAAAGAATCCACGCAATATTTCAAAAGATGAAAAAATTGAAAAACTAATTCAAGTTGCAATCCTTAGAGATGCTATAGAAGAAATTTTGAATGATCCAGGAAGCATCAAAAGAAGATGGAAGGAATACATCAGCTCACTGTACCAAAAAGAATTGGTTGACACGGAAATATTTCAGGACACAGCATATGATAAAGAGCTAGTGATAATGAAAGAAGTTCAAGCTACATTGAAGGCATTAGCAAGAAAACAGGCCCCAGAATCAATGGGATACTAATTGACATACTCCAAATAACAGATGGAGCACTGGACATGCTCACCAGCCTGTGCTATAAAACTTGGAGGACTGCTGCCTGGTAAGCACACTGGAAGAAATCCATATTCCCATTCCTAAGAAAAACGATGCAACAGAATGTTACTGAGTAGTATCATTACTATTGCATGCAAGCAAAATATTGCTGACGATCATTCAAAAACAACTAGAATTGTACATGGATAGAAAACTGCCATACATTCAATCTTGGTGTAGAAGAGGCCGTGGACCAGGGTTATCATTGATGTTGGGTACATGTTAGCTTCCAGCAGATGATACCAGAATACTTGTTTTATTGATTTTACAAAGGCATTTGACTTTGTGGTTCCTAAACTGTGGCAAATGTTAAGAAGACTAGAAATCCCAGAGTATTTAATTGTGCTTATATGAAATGGACACTTAGATTAGGGTAGCGCTCCTGATTCAGTGACTGGGGTAATCGGGATGGGTGTGTCAGAGGCATTGTGATTGGCACAGGATAGAGCAGGGTTCAGGGCTGTTGTACATAGGGTCGCTATGAGTCGCAAACAACTCGACGGCACATAACAACCTGGTCTAGTGGTAAGAAGCTACACTACAATCTCAAAGGCATGAGGTTGTAGGTTGTAGATTACAACCTACCAGCTGTTCTACACTGCCCTCTCATGTGAAAACTGCTTCTGAAAACCTGCTGGAATGTCAGCTATGTGTCAGTTCTGAGTTGATGGCACACAACATGCACATACTTAATATTTAAAACAAGAAGCTGTCCTAACAGCAAAGGAACACTGCATGGTTTCAAATCAAGAAAGGGGTGTGTCAGGGCTGTATCTCTGAGAGAAAAGTTGTGAGAAAAAGATTCCTCTCACCTTCATTCTTGCCTTTGAAGGAATGAGTGTTTATATGTTACCAAGAAATGGGTTGATATCCTGAACATTGATAAGATCTAGTTAGATGCAGAATGATAGAAACTGGGTGGACCAGTGAAACCACCTGCTGTTCCGCTAACTATAACCAAAAGTAAAACCCAACTACTGTCTCGTCCTAACTCACAGTGACCCTCCAGTCCCAACTCATGAATGTCCTCTGGGTTTCTGAGGCTGTAAATGTTTGCAGGAGGACACTGCTTATGTTTTCCTTCCGTGTACCTGCTGAATACCAGCTGGTAGCCTTCCAAAATGCCATTTATGCCACCAGAGCTGCTGCCAGTTGGGAGGTAATGATGGGAACCTCCACCTGGGACTATTTGCAACAAAAATTTTTGTAGTCCATTTTAGATAAGGATAATACATTTAACAACCCTTTTCAGGCCTACTGATTACAGTCTTACTTTTTTTAAATAAAATTTTTCATTTTAATTGTGATTTTAATGAAAGTTTACAAAAAAGTTAGATTTTCATTCATTCATTGTTGCACATATTTTATTCCCTCTCTCCCTTCCCTCTCTCCCAGTTAACTTTTTTAAATTTTTCAAATATACAGCCTTTTAAAAAAATTTCATTTGCAAGAATTCCACATTTAAACATCTGCCTTTTATTTTCTTAATAGGTCTGGGACAAAAGTGAAAATGGGGATTGGCATTGTACTGCTAGCTGGAAGGTTAGTATTTTTATGGTGATTTTTAAATATTTGAAATATTTACTTTTTCTTTGGTAATATAAAGGACTTGCTGTTATGCTGTGAGAGCATTATTAAATTTATAAATTTTTTTCTTAAAATAATACACATTTTTCTGTTGAAGAAGCATAAGATGCATCTCAGAGTAAAGCAATCTGTAACATCAGAATACTGTAATATTATTTGTTTTTGTCCTCGGAGAAGGACATCATGCTTGGCAGGGTGGAGGGGACAGCACAGGAGAGGAAGACCCCAGATAAGGTGAATTGATACTGTGACTGGTGCAATGCGAGTTGGTGTGTCAGAATTAGTGAGACTGGTTAAGGACAAGGCAGGCTTCAGAGCTCCTGTACACAGGGTCGCGGGCAACTCAACAGCACATAACTACAACTATTTCACTAGAGTTTGCTTGTTTCTTCCATTGTGTGTACACTGAAGTAGTGGTTTGCTTTTTTCTACCTGTCTTTGAGTTGGTTCCACATGTGTCCAAGTAGAACTGTTCTCAGCTGTGTCTTCAGTGACTGATTTTCTTGATCCCTAGGTCTGTCTTCTGAGACACCTTAGAGTGAACTCAAACTTCCAGCCTTGTAGTCAGCAGCTAAACACATTAACCTTTTGCAGTACACAGGGACTCCTGTGATGTTTGATTCATAGTTTTCTTTTATTGTGGTGAATATTTGGATAATAAAACATTGGTTATTTCAACAGTATTCTCATATGCTGTTCAATGACATTAGCACAAACATTGGTGTTTGTGTTCCTCAACCATCACCATTAACTATTCCTGAATTTTTCTATCACCCTTAACATAAGTTCAGTATCCCCTAAGCAAGGTATACATGTCCCCATCTTCAGTTTTCTTTTAAAAGCTTCATTTGGTAGAATTTTCCATAGTGTTGTGTACTCTCCAGTGAATTTTTAGAGGCAGTAAATCATACAGGAGGAAATTGCCCATCTTTTTCCTGTGGAGCTGGATGATTCAAACCATATACCTTTGTGTTGGCAACACAAGGATAGGACATGGTTCAGATCTGTTGTTCATAGGGTCACTAAAAGTCCTACTCAATTCAGTGACACATACCAACAACAACAAGAAGTCACCAGAGCCACCCCTGTTCATGTTGTTGTTGTTAGGTACTGTCGAGATTAATATGATTCCTAGTTACCCTATAAACAACAGATCTGATCCATCTCTTATCTTGTGCCATCCTTACGATGTCTTGACACTCTCAAGCCCATTGCGGCAGTCACTGTATCCATTTATCTCATTGAGGGGCTTACACCCTTTGCCATCCCCCTGTTTTTCCAAACATGTTGTCCTTCTCCAAGGAATAGCTTCTAGCAGCATGCCCAAAGTATGCAATACCAAGTTTCGCCATTGTTACCTCCAAGGAGCACTATGGCTGTCTGGGTAATACACATGTCATGAATTTTAAATGTATGGCTCGCTGACTATTAGTACATTTTTATAGTTGTGTAGTCATTGCCACAATTCCATTTTAGAAGCTTTCTGTCACCCTAAAAATTGTCTTGTGCTAGTTTGGAATCCTCTCATGTAATCTCATCTGTAGTCTTTGGTGTCTGGCTGAGCATGTTTCTGAGGTTTCTCTGTTGGTGCCAGCATCAGTATTTTGTGCCTTTGTAAAACTGAGTAAAAATGACATTAAAAAAAATCTATTTACTAATTGATTGATATTTGAATTTTGTCCATTTTTTTCTTATGAATAATGCTGTTAGGAACATTCCATACAAATAATACTGTGTGAACTTTTTTTTTCAGTAGATACATAGGAGTGAGATTGCTATGTTGTATATGTCTAACTTTAAGAAACTGTCAAGTTTTTCCAAAGTGGCCGTACCATTTTATACTCCTCAGTGTGTGAGGATTTTCATTTTTCCTCTTTACCTGTAACTGGTATCATATGTTTTCTATGTTGGTGCCTCTATCAGGTTGAGCTGCTAACCAAAAGGTTGCTTGTCTCCAGTGGTTTGAATCCACTCTCAGCTCTGGGGGGAGAAAGATGTGTAGGCTCTAGCCATTACTATTTCAGTCTTGGAAATTCACTAGAGAATCTCTGTGGTTCAGAGCTGACTTGATGCTAATGAGTTCATAGAAGACTTGACACACCTACCACAGAAGATCAAAGAGTACAGCATTAAATATGGATTACATCTCAATATCAAGAACACAAAATTTCTCACTCCTAGACCAAGAGGCAACATCATGATGGATGGAGAAAAGATTGAAGTTGCCAGCAGTTTCATTTTACTTGAATTCACAATTATCACTTGTGGTAACAGCAGTCAAGATATTAAAAGATGTACTGCATTAGGGATATTTGCTGTCAGGAGTCAGTGTCAGTTTAAAGCCTAGAGTGTCCTAATCGAAGTCATAATATTTTCATTTGCTTTCTGTGTAATCTGTAAATTGGACAATGAATATGAAAGAATGAAGAAAGATTGATACTTTTAAATAGTGATACCTTTAAATTGTATTGAATATCCCATGGACTGCCAAAAGAGCAAATAAATCTGTCTTGAAGGATGTGCATCCTAATTTGGGCATATTTTCAGGAGGAGACAGTCCTGGAAGAGAGAAATGCTGGGAAAGGTAGAGGGTCAATGAAAGAGAGGATGATCCTTTTTTTTTTTCTATAATTATATTTTATTAATTTTCATAAACATTTACAGAGATTTTGGGCTTCCACTCATTCATTGTTGCACCATTCTCTCTACCCTCCTCCCAGTTTGTTCTTGTCCAAATGCCACAGTGCTTGTCAAAGCCAGTTCTGATTAATCTTCTTTGTCAGTGTGTCCTTTGCCATTCCCTATCACTCCTCCCTGAGAGAGACTTCACCCTGAGTCATAAGGAAAAGGGGATGGCGTATTCTCTTAGCTACTTCCTGCTGAAAAGGGACGCTGTGGGTTTCAGGGTGAAGATCTTCTCTCACTACTCTAAAGGGCCCCTTTGGCAGTAGGAAACACATAGACTATTATGGAGATTGATTTTGGAATTTAGATGCACTCTTATTGATTGTGCTTGGCTGTACATGTTCATATCCTTGAAGATGTATCATGGGGGTGTTGCAACCTAGAAGACACAAATTTGACTAACAAGTTATAAGTACATGAGTCCAAAAATTATGGAAAATTAAAAGAAAAGATTCTTTCATTGTTTTACAAACCCTCCCCCAGGTCCCCTCCACCATGCAGCCCTCGCTCTAGTCTCCTGTGGAAAGAGAGGATGATCCTTAATGAGAAGGATTGACACAATGGCTACTGCAGTGGGTTTGAGCAATGACAGAGATAGAATAGTAGAGGATGGAGCAGGTTCAGATCTGTTGCTCATAAGATCAGTGTGAGCTGCAGTGAACTTGATGGCATCTAACAACAATAAAGTGATTTCCCAGTGTGGTTTTGATTGACATTTTGTTAAAAGGCCATGACACTAGGGATATCATTGCCAATGTCAGATGGCTCTTGACTGAAAGCAGAGAATAACAGAAATATGTCTGTTAGTGTTTTATTGACTATGCAAAGGCATTTGACTGTGGATCACAACCCTGTGGCTAACATTGAGAAGAATGAGAGTCTCAGAACATTTAATTGGCCTCATGTGAAACCTAAACCTAGACCAGGCTATAATTAATATCCTTGTAACATGGCCTCCTCTAAATCCAGCCTACACATCTGGCAGTTCTCTGTTGATGTGCTGTTCTGGATAATTTTCAACAGAATCTTGCTTGCATGTGATATTAGTGATATTGTTCGATAATTTCCACACTCTGTCAGGTCACTTTCTTTGGGATGTGAACAGATATAGATCTCTTCCAGCTAGTTGGCCAGGTGGTTGTCCTTCAGATTTCTTGGCATAACTTGTTGAGCACATCCAGGGCAGTGTCTATTTATTGAAATATGTCAGATGAGACTGAATATTGCTCTAGAGTACTGAGATGCCAAAGCAGAGGGATAAAATAAAAAAATAAAGGAGCTGAACCGAAGATTTCAAAAGGCAGCATGGGAAGACAAAGTATTATAATGGAATGTGCAAAGAGCTCAAGTCTGAAAATCAAAAGGACTGAACTAGTTCAGCATTTCTCACGTTATAGGAGTTGAAGAACAAATTCAAGCATCGAGTTGCAATCCATAAATTATCCAGGAAGCATTAAAAGAAGATGGAAGGAGTATACAGAGTCATTGTACCAAAAGAAATTGGCTGACACGGAAGAATTTCATGAAACAATGTGTGAGCAAGAGCCTGTGGTGATGAAGAAGTTGTTCAAGCAGCTCTGAAAGAATTGACAAAAAAACAAGGCCTCGGGAATTAATGACATAACCAATTGATGTATTTCAACAAGAAAATGCTGCCCTGGATGCATTCACCAAGTTGTGACTAAGAAGAAGAAAAAAAAAATCAATGCCTTTGAGTTGTGGTGCTGGTGAAGAGTATTGAACACACTGTGGACTGCCAAGAGAACTAACAGTTCTGTCCTAGAGTGAGTGAAACCAGGTTGCTCCTTGGATTATTGTTTAATTGTTGTTGTTAGGTGCTATCAAGTTCATTATGACCTGTAGTGACCCAATGAACAAGAGATTTTAACCCTGTTCTATCCTATGCCGTCTCAACACTTTCTGACGCACTCAAGCCTGTTGTAGCTTTATTATCTCTGCCTTTGTGGAGCACTTTAAGACATAGTTATTTATTCTTTTGGCAGCACAGCTCAAAGACAACAATTCTTCTGTCATCAACCTTATTCATTGTCCAGCTTTCAGATGCATAGCAAGTGACTCAGGTGCACCTTTGCACTCACACTGGTATCATTGCTCTTTAATAATTCGGAAACATCCCTGACTGTAGACTTTCCCAGGCCAAACATCTCCTGATCTTTTGATTGTTGGAACCAAAGGTGTTGATTGTGGATCCAAGTAGAAATATTGACATTGTCAGTCTGTTCTCCATCCGCCATGATATGTTGCATATTGAAAGCTATATTCACTTATATTCTTCTGAAGTAAGTGCTTCAAGCCCTCCTCGATTTCAGCAAGCAAAATTATGTCATCTGCGTAATGCAGGTTATTGATGAGTCTTTCTCTGATCCTGATGCCACATTCTTTTTCATAGAGTCCAGCTTCTCAAATAATTTGCTCAGCATACAGATTGAATTAAGTATGGCATGTATACAATACTGACACATGTCTTTTTTAATTTTAAATCATATTCTGTTCCCTTAATAGGTTTGTTCTGGAGAGGGTGAAGCCAGGCTGCTCCTTGGAGGCAAGGATTCTGAAACTTTGTCTAACATATTTTGGGCATGTTGCAAGGAAGGACCTGTCCTTGAAGAGGGACATCATATTTGGGAGAGTAGAAGTGCAGGAGAAGAAGATCCTCAATGAGATAGATCAATTCAGTGATTGGGGTAGTGGGAGTAGGTGTGTTGGAGACACTGAGGTTGGCACAAGATAGAGCAAGGTTTTGTGCTCTTGTGCATAGGGTCACTTTGAGTCGCAAGTGACTTGATGGCACATAACAACAACAACAAATCTTCCCTTGCTCTGTTTGCACAACAGTTTCCTGGTCTAGGTATAGGTTTTGCATGAGTGCAATTAAGTGTTCAGAGATTTCCGTTCTTCTCAGTGTTAGCCATAATTTGTTATGATCCACACAGTCAAATCCTTTGCATAGTCAACAAAGCATAAATAGACATTTTCCTGATATTCTTTACTTTCAGCCAGGATCCATCTGATAATCAGCAATGATATCCCTGGTGCCCCAGCCTCTTTTAATTCCTGCTTGAACTTTTGGCAGTTCCATAGGATAGAACAGCATTTAGGGCTCTTGTACATAGGGTCACTATGAGTTGCAAGCGACTCGATGGCATATAACAACAACAGCTACTATCTGTGTACTGTAGTAGCTGTTTTTGAATGACCTTCAGTGGTATTTTGCTTGGTTGTGATATTAATGATATCAATAATTTCCACATTCTTTTGGATTACCCTTCTTTGGAATAGCGACAACTTTGGACCTCTTCAAGTCAGACAGCTGTCCTCTAAATTTCCTGACATAGACTGGCGAGCACATGCTGGGCTGCTTCTGTTAGTTGAAACTTATCAACTGATACCCATTGATTCCTGGGGCCTTATCCGAGCAGCTTCAGCTTCTTTTTTTTTTTTTATGGTGAGAAAAATTTATTACATTTAGAATTAGCCTGCTGGACTCAGTTTAGATGATCCCAATTTTGTTGGCAACATCCAAAGCATCATAATCAGGAGCAAGTCGAACATAGGCCTTCTTCTCTCCATCAGGCCTAATCAAAGTGTTGACCTTAGCCACATCAATGTCATAGAGCTTCTTTACAGCTTGTTTAATTTGGTGCTTATTGGCCTTGACATCCACAATGAACACAAGTGTGTTGTTATCTTCTATCTTCTTCATAGCTGACTCAGTGGTCAGGGGAAATTTGATGATGGCATAGTGGTCAAGCTTGTTTCTCCTGGGAGCGCTCTTCCAGGGGTATTTGGGCTGCCGTCGGAGTCTCAGCATCTTAGGCCACCGGAACGTGGGTGACGTGCGGATCTTCTTTTTTTTTTGGCTGTGGACGCCCTTCAGGACTGCCTTCTTGGCCTTCAATGCCTTTGCTTTGGCTTCAGTTTTGGGAGGGGCAGGGGCTTCCTCCTTCGCTTTCTGCGCCATCTTCATAGAAAGTCAGCTTCTTTCTTTTGTTGACATTGGCTCCTGATAATATGGTACTTCTTGAAATCTTTCAGTGTTAATCAATTCTTCCTGATACAGTGACTCTGTGCCACCTTCTTTTGATCCTTCTTGCATCACTCAGCATATTGCTCTTGGCTCTTTGTTGTTGTTGTGCGCTGTTGAGTTGGAACAGACCCATAGCTGACCCTCCAGTGGGTTTTCAGAGGCAATAAATCACCCAGGAGGAAATTGCTCATTCTCCTGTGGAGCAGTGGGTGGATTCAAAACAAGTGCCTTTGGGATTGCAGCACAGCCTCTTACCCTGCGGCCAACAGTGCTCCTTGTATAGTATCCTTAAATATTGCAATTTGGGGCTTCAGTTTGATTTTCACTTTTCTCTGCTTGAGAAATGCAGAGTGAAGGCTTACCTTTTAATTCAATTCCAGCTCTCTGCACATTCCATTATAATATGTTGCTTTGCTTTCTTGAGCTGCCCTTTGAAATCTTCACTTCAACATCTTTTCACTTTGTTTTGGCTTCTTAATGTTTTAGTGACATTTTTAGTCTCTTCTGACACCCATATTGGGTGTTTTTTTTATTTCTCTTCTGCCTTTTTAATGACCTTTTGCTCTCCATGGGTGATTAGCCTTGATGTCATGTTACTACTGAACACAAGGGGTTCTTTCTGTAATCAGTCGTCAGTAAGACAAACAGATTGCAATATCCATAAATGCACTTTATTGCACAGATCTGGGAGACAGCAAGTCACCTCCAAGACGGCCTCCTCTTCTGGGAGTGGTCATGGGCTTTTATATGCTGGTGAGACATCAATTTACTTAACAATAAACTTTTGTTAGTAAAATCAGAGAATTTCTATATCTGATAGAAAATCATTCACACCCAGATACTCCCTTTCCAGGCAAACAGACAGATTAAGTTACAATTTACATATGATTGGGGGAAACAGCTTCAAAGAGATAACAGCTAATCTAGGAGATGCATCTGCTTTTCTGATTAACAAAGAAAGGACACTAAGAACTCCAAGGTCAAACAACCAGTCCAGCAGGTTGGGGAAAACTATAGTTTTATAATTGATACCTATATAGAGAATTCTGAACTTATTAATGTAACGGAGCGAGTCCCCAAAAAGATCACTGAACCAATTAGCCGAATTAACAAAGTTTATTTCGAGTTCGAACCTGGGCTCCCGCGTGCTGACACAGCAGCATCCAGCCTAGAGCCCCTAATTAATGTCTGCCCCTCCTTTTATACCTCTGCTACTCCCCTGCCCAACCATACATGTCATGATTGGCCATCCACAGTAGTTTGGGTATTTGTCCACCTTCAATTGGCTAGCTATAGCTCAGGGTAACAGTTTAGAAACATATTTGAATCTTATAGGTTACTTCAGATACAGGTATGTGGGAAAACTCCTTGTGCTCTTTCAGAGAAGAAGAATTCCACTTCATGGCAGTTGATCAATCAGGGTGGGATTTACCACAAGTGGGGGTTGTTTGTTAAAAAACCACTCAAGCGGGTTGTGTGGGGTTAACTGTACTTTACCAGAAACTGAGTTTCTGATAACTGGTCCTTTCAATTAATACCACCCTGTCATTCCCCCCTCCTTTTGTATAAGTTTTATATCTTTTTTTTTTTTTAAGTAATTAAACCAACTGTCTTACTGATTTGGGAATTGGATGCTGAATTTCTGGCTTCTTCATGCTGAACAGGGGCGTAGATGTAAAGAGGGGAAGAGAGGACGCTTTATCACCTTACTGGTGGTCTTGGGTTACAGCTGCTTGCCTTCTTGCTCTGTTAGAAGATATTTTCCTGTCATTTGCTCCCCTCTGGACTGCAAAGTGTTTTCCCAGGTGGGTCCAGTGGGGTTGGCTGGTTGAACCCAGAGGCTCCATCCTCCTTTGCTTCCTTAGCTGTCAGTTTTCTTTCCTTTTTGTCACTGGCACTGGGTTCAGGGTCAATTCTGGAGGAAAACTCAGAGTTAAGGTTACCTATAGGAGAGGGAGCAAACCTAGAGAGAACAAACTTGTGAGTTACAAATAGAAGGGCTTTGAGGGTGTTTTTTTCAGGTTTACTGGGGGGGAGGGTGACAGAAGGTGGCCTAGGTAACATTGGATACACTAGGCATTCTTTTATTATTTTTTTTTCTTCTCCTTCGCCACCCAGGGGTCAGATGGCACAATCTGGGGACTGAGGAGCTCACCCTGAGGGCCGC
>NW_006399946.1:6448191-6454996 GCF_000299155.1 Elephantulus edwardii
CATTCCTCCTTGGGAATCCTTGAATTCCTGTTGTTGAGCCTTGATCTTCACTGATCAACTGTTTAAATGTTCAATTATCAATAAGCTGAAGTCTGTGGAAGGCCATAATGGCCCTCCTTTAAGTGGTTCACTGCTCCCACAGCTCACCGCGCTGTCTCTGCCTCCGCTGCCATCTTGGATCTCCAAGTTTTATATCTTTAAGACAAACATACTACCCCATCAGTCATACCACAACTCATCTGATTTTCAATCATTGGTTTTCATTGCTTCAAAACTATTCTTAAGATGATTTTTGAATTCAGGTGAGATAGACTCAAGATCATATTTTGGTTCTCATCGACTTTTCATTTTCTTCAGCCTCAGTTTGAAGTTGTACATGAGTCACTGATAGTCTGTTCCACAGTCAGCACTTAGCCTGGTTTTGACTAATACTGGGCTGCTTCATTGATTTCTTCCACAGATATAGTCTGTTTGATTTCTGTGCAGTCCATTAGGTGAGATCTGGGTGTAAAACTGCCATTTATATTTTTTAAAAAAATTTGCAAAACATATTAAAGTGTTGGTGATGAATAAATCATTGCATTTAAATAAATCAATATTCGATCATTCTATTTACAGCCCAATTTGGGTCACCAAATTAATTTCTTACTACCATTCCTACTTCATTGTGTCAGGCCAGGACCTGAAGGGACAGCAAAATCCCCATTTTTTTATAAACCCCATTAATGCTAGAGGCAGAAGTGGGCCATAAAAATTCTTAAGGCAGACACAAATGCCCTGGGTAGAGTCTTGTCTGTCCTTGCAAAGTAAAGAATTAACTAGTGTCTACATGACACAGAGAGAGTAAAGGTGAGCAAAGTAGCCAGCGCCTCAGAAGCTGACCCACATGACTGATCCCCCAACCCACCAACCATGATCTCAATCCCCCTCCCCCGACAGGGCACCCAAAGAAAGCTATAAAAGCAATTGGGAGGGGGGACTTGGGGCTTTTTCCCTCGCCACCCACTTGCGGAGGAAGAAAGTCTCCACATGTGGAATTAATAAATGCTCTTGAAATTTTCAGACTTGTGATTGGATCTCCTTTGAGGGGCATTTCGTGGGCAGAACAGACCAAGGTCAAAGGAAAAACAAAGGATTCCTCCCTAGAAGACCACTCTCCTGACTAAGCCACAATGGAGTGTCCCTCCCCTCCCTCTCTAAAGACCCTCACTATAAAACCTGCCCTAATCCACTTTATGGTGCAGTATTTCCCTGTTCTGTCCCTATGCCTGTTTCTCTCTCTGCAGACCAAGGAATTCCACCCCAGAGACCCCTTAATAAAGCTTCTTTAAGGGAGCACTGGTGGCCTAGTGGCAAGAAGCTGCACTGCAGTCCCAGAGGTTCAAATTCACCAGATGCTCTGCTGGAGAAAGAGGGATAAACTCCTGTACCAGTCAGATCTGATTTGACAGTACATACACACACACACACACACACACACACACACACACAAAATCAATCAATCAATCAATCTTTTTTTTTTCTTTTTAATGTGTGTACCGTCAAATCGGATCTGACAGGTACAGAAGGCGATTGTTCCTCCTTCTTCAGCAGAGCATCTGGTGGATTTGAAGCGAGTACCTCTGGGATTGCAGTGCAGCTTCTTGCCACTAGGCCACCAGAGCTCGCCTCAATCAATCTTCTTTAGCTTCCTTTCTTTCTCTGGTCCCTTCCTTGAGTCCTTGGCCTTATGTCCAGTGCAAAGACATAACACATTGTTTCCAACTTTTGCATTCCAGTCACCAGTTATTAATGAATCTTGAATGAGCATTTGGTCAGTTTCAGACTGAGATTTGGTAAAAATTTTCCATTTCCTCCTCTTTGGCTTTAGCTGTTGTTGTTGTTGTCATGTTCCATCAAGCTGCTTGCGACTCATAGCAACCCTATGTACAATATCTCTGAATCCTGTCTTATCTTGAACCAATTTCATTGTCCCCATACACCTACTCCTGTAACCCTAGTCATTGAGTGAATGTATCTCATCTAGGACTTTTCTCTCTTGCACTGTCTCTCCACCCTTCCAGGTGTGATGTCCTTCTCCAAGGACTGGACCCTACTGGCAACATGCCCAAACTGTGTTGGACAGAGCTTCAGAATCCTTGCCTCTAAGGAACAGCTTGGTTTTTCCCACTCCAGGACACTATGTTCTCTTGACAATGTTTTCAGCATCACAGCTTTAAGGCATCGATTCTTTTTCTGTCATCCTTAGTCATTGTCCAGCTCTTTAATGTATAGGGAGTAATTGGAAAGACTTTTGCTTTGGAAGCAGGATTGGCATCCACTTGCTAAACAACATGCCTCTGGAAACTATGAACTTTGATAAATGACGATAATTATAGAAAGGCTTCAGGCCTTTTGTTCTTGGGTTGCTGTGAGTCAAGCATGCTCAACTTGACGGCAATCAACAACAACAACATGGCCTGGATCAGGTGCACCTTAGTCTCTAAACTGACATCGTTGCTCTTTAGTGCTCTAGAGAGGTCCCCACAGCAGATTTTCCCAATGCAATTTGTCTTTTGATTTCCTGGCTGCTGCTACCAAGAGTGTTGATTGTTGAGCTAAGCAAACTGAAGCTGTTAACAATCTCAATTTCTTCACCATCTATCATGATGCTACCAGTAGCCCCAGTGGTGAGAATCTTTGTTTTCTTGATATTGAGCTTCAATATTGAAGGTTGTTGTTCTTGACCTTCTGCAGCAAATGCCTTAGGTCCTCCTCATTTTCAGCAAGCAGGGTTGTGTCATCTGCATAATGTAAGTTGTCTTCCTCCAATCCTGTTGTCACATTCCTCATAAAGTCCTGCCTCCCAGATGATCTGTTCCTCATATAGATTTAAAAGATAAGGAGATAGGGTGTATCTCTGGTGTTCAATTTTCCTAATTTTGAAACTTGCAGTGTGTTGTTGCTCTGTTCTGATGACTTATCTCCTCATCTCCATAGGTTTTGCATAAACACAATCAAGTGTTATGCAATTCCCTTTCTTCTCAAGGTTAGCCACAATTTGTTGTGATCCACACAGTCAAATGCCTTTGCAAATATTTGAACAATAGTCATATTTATAGATATAAATATGAATAATATCCTCTCACCTACAACATTGTGCTTCAGGATAGAACCTGAATTAACTTTTTGACTATGAATGAAACACCATTCTTCTGTTTTTCACTCCCAGCATAGTATACCATGTGATTATCAGATTCAAAGTGGCCAAAGCTAGTCCATCTCATCTTATCTCATCAGTGCCTAGAATGTCGATGTTCATGCATTCTCTTTATTTCATTTTTTTACAACTCCTTGTTTTCCAACATTCATACTTTATACATTCCATGTTCCAGTTATTAAGGGATGTTTACAGGTGTTTTCTCCTCATTTTGATTGACTTGTATTTTGGACTTTACCTCTAATATTATATCTGTAACTGTTCCACTACTGTTCCTAGAGTTTGCAGAGGCCTGCTATTTCAGAAGTGGATTGCCATTGCTGCTTATTTTGTCTTAATCTGGGAGCACTATTAAAACATGTCCGCCATTGTGGCATTTGACACACTAGAGGCTTAGTTTTTAGCATCACAGCATCCTACAAGTTAGTACAGCAAGTTGACAAACAAATACTGTATTTATTAGAACAGTGGATTCTCCCAAATAAAAAAACTGACAAATTATTGATGTGCCTGTAATAGCAATCAGGCGTACGAAAATTAAGGTACCAGATCCAGTTGAATCTTGGAGGGTGTTGAAGCATTCTGACTGAGACGTACTCCTGGCATGCTGGCATCATGTCCCAGATGTGGATATTACTTGTGGATATTGTTTAGTTAGATTACATGTCATTGGGTATCTAGTATTTTATAAAATTTTCCTGCCTAATTGCATTTTTAGTTGTTTAAGGGTGTTTTTTATTTAAGGTTTTGTTGAGTTTCTTTTTTAATTTTGTTTAGTTGTATGCTATCAACGTCATTTTGACTCGTAGTTAAATGCCATTGAGTTGACTCTCACTTGTAAAGATCCTCTGTTGCAGATTAGTGATGCCTGTAGGATTCGAAGGCTGGTAATCTTTGTAGGAGGTGATCATAATCCTTTTAGTAGGCCATTTCAAGAGTATTCATTTTTCCATTATTTTTAAAAAATTATTATTATTTTGTGTGTGTGTGTGTGTGTGTGTGTGTACTGTCAAATCACATCTGACTGGTACAGGAGATTTTCCCCTCCTTCTCCAGCAGAGCATCTGGTGGATTTAAGACTGACTGTTCATTCTTACAGGAGGTAATCTATACATCTTTTTCCCTCTGAGCCATTGCTGACCTTTTAGGTAGCAGATAATAAATACTAAGTTGTATTGCCAGAGGTTCTGGTTAGGTTCTTCCTTGTCTTAGTCACACTCTGAAAACTCACCACCAGCAAGTGGATTCAGCTCAGCTACTCTCTTTTGAGTTTCTGAGAATGTAACTTTGAAAAGAGAGCTTTCTTTCTCCTTGGAGTAGCTGCTGGATTCACACTACCAGAGGTACCTGCCCTTTTGGTTAGCAACCATGGACCATGCCACCAGAGCTCCTTTTTACTTAATATCTCCATACAAATAAAAATGAAACAAAAATGACTGGTATAAAACAAAGGATAAAAAAAGAAGAGGACAAAGTTCACCTTGGTTCCTTTGTAGAAGTTACACGGATTAAGAGAATATTCTCTGATTGACTGTAAAAAGTTAGAGGTAAGGGAGCTATGGTGGCTGCACTGCAATCCCAGAGGTATGCGGTTCAAATCCACCAGATGCTCTGCTGGAGAAGGAGGGGGCATTCTCCTCCTGTACCAGTCAGATCTGATTTGATGGTACACGTAAAAATAATAAAATTTAAAAAAAGTTAGAGGTAAATTTGCTGCATACAATTATTGTTGTTTTCGGTACTGTCAAGTTAAGTGCGTGTGACTCAGTGACCCTATGAACAACAGATCTGAACCCTTTCCTATCCTGTGCCATCCTCACAATCTTGGACACACACAAACCCATTGCTGTAATTAGTAAATTTGATGTTTATTATAGAGTGCTTTTATTAGGAGGCACCCAGCAATTGATTGTGTCGGCCTTTTAATCCTTTTTCTTTGTAAATCTGGAGAGTTCTAAATAGTAATATGGTGGGTTTTATATACAAAGATACTGATACTGAGCTTTAAATACTTTTTTCAGTATAATACAAGGGTTTGAGCTTCTCCCCATTTGTCTCCTCACTGCCTCTTTTCTTAAAATACTCCATTGTTACCTAGTCACACATACATCATAGTCATGCACACAGTTTGTTGTACAGTCTCTGTATCCTTTTAAACTTTTGAAGGAAACAATTTTGATTAATCTAACTCCATTTATTTAATTTGATGGTGATTTCCTTTAGAAACCACTTTACTAGGGAAAAAATAGTGAACTGGTAGAATCTTGTTTTAAAAACTGTTGTTGTTATGTGCTGTCGAGTTGCTTGCGACTCATAGCGACCCTACGTACAACAGCCCTAAACTCTGCTCTGTCCTATGCCAATTGCACTGTCTCTGACACTCCCATCACTTTTAAAAACTAGGTCAGGCTAAACTCTGAAAAGCAACATTTCTAAAGACAATTTGTCTGCTTGGAATTTTTTTTTTTTTAATAAAAGATCTTCAGAGGGCTGAAGTTCTAAATATGTCAAATATCTAATCACTTATTTATTCATTGCTGTTAAGGGAGAACTAAATCATGACTCGTTTCAATCTCATGGGAGAGGGGTGCCAGTCTTTCTTCCTCAGATCTATTACTGAATTCAAGCCACAAGAGAGTCACAGCTTCTGGGCTTTTGAGTGTCACTCTGTGTGGACAATACCACTAGATTTCCCTAGTTCCCTCTTCTTATAGAAGTGAAAAATTTAGATATTGACTATTCCTCTGTCTTTTTTCTTTTCTCCCCAAATTCCCAGACACATAGTGGATCTGTGTGGCGTGTGACATGGGCCCATCCTGAATTTGGACAGGTTTTAGCTTCTTGTTCATTTGACCGAACAGCTGCTGTATGGGAAGAAATTGTAGGAGAATCGAATGATAAACTGCGAGGACAGAGTCACTGGGTGAGATGTTTTGCTAATAGTTTGTGGAGTGAGACAAGGTGTCATGGTATGGACCACACGCAGTAGTAAAATGTCACTCCTGCTATATTTGCCATTTTTCTTTTTTCCTTCTTGTTTTTATCCTACTTGATTGTTTAATTTTGTACTTTTAGATCAGTAGTGATTAATTATATAAAATACAATGTATATCAATAGTTGTATAAAACATATATGCATAAAATTTATATTGTTCTATTTTTTTAGGTCAAGAGGACAACTCTAGTGGATAGCAGAACATCGGTCACTGATGTGAAATTTGCTCCCAAACATATGGGTCTTATGTTAGCGACCTGTTCAGCTGATGGGATAGTAAGAATATATGAGGCCCCTGATGTTATGAATCTTAGTCAGTGGTCTCTGCAGCATGAGATCTCGTGTAAGCTAAGCTGTAGTTGTATTTCTTGGAACCCATCAAGGTAAGCCAACTCTGAAGTCTCTCATCGTGTAGATGAAAGGTAGGAATGCAATGGGAAATTCTGAGCTAAAAATTTTTATTTTTAAAAATGTTTTTCTTAAACAAGTAGTAATTTTTATTATTTAAATAGGTATATTTTGTTGTTGTTGTTATGTGCCGTCGAGTCGTTTCCGATTCTAAGCGACCCTATGCACAACAGCCCTAAACCCTGCTCTATCCTGCGCCAACC
>NW_006399947.1:0-1291 GCF_000299155.1 Elephantulus edwardii
TCTGTTTGTTTTCTTGGCAGTCCATGGTACATTCAATACTCTTCTCCAGCACCACAGCTCAGTAGAGTTAATAAAAATGTAATTCCTAATCAACAACCTACATCATGCAGGCAACACAACCTCGCTAGTTGAAACTGAGAAGGACCTGAAGCACTTGCTGCAGAAGGTCAAGGACTGTAGTCTTCAATATGAATTGAAGCTCACTATCAAGAAGACACAAGATTCTCAACACTCGGCCAGTTGGATAATCTCTTGAGAATATTCTTTAATTTTATGATTTTTGTGTGAGTGTACCGTCAAATCACATCTGACTGGTACAGGAGGAGATTGTCCCTCCTTTCCCGGCAGAGCATCTGGTGGATTCGAACCATACGCCTCTGGGATTGTAGTTGCAGCTCCTTGCCACTAGGCCACCAGAGCTCCCCTTGAGATTATTCTTTTCATTACTCTAGGGTAGGAGCGGGGTTTTTTGCATTTTCACAGAATCAACCCTGTTTTATAGGCTGTCAGCGATTTTTTGTTAAAAATTTGAGTTAAAGTTTAGAAATAATTGGTCTTTTCATCCAATCATTCATAGACATTTTATAACTGTATAATTGTTGCCAGCGATTTCTTGAAATCAACTTTTCTTACAAGAGGAAGATTAGTACTAAGAGTTTTTGTAAGAAGGTGCTGGTCCCAGTCAATCGCTCCAATGAACACATCAAATTGGCTTCTAATTTCTGAAACAGAAATCCTTTAACAGAAGTCAACCAACCCTTTCCCAGCCAGAACCTTAACCTCAAGATGGCGTTGGGTGGTCACAAGAGTCAATCAACTCCAATAAAATACTGTAGGGTGGGTCCTCCCATAGCGTGGTCACAAGATTTAATCAACTCCAATAAAATACGGTAGGGTGGGTCCTTGCGTCAAGTGGTCACAAGATTTAATCACCTCCAATAAAATACGGTAGGGTGGGGCCTCATTTATAGCTCGGGCCTTTCTAGGCCCCAAGACGAGCTTCTCTATGGTTATCCTGGCTCTGTAAGTAGATGAAAAGCCAATCATGAGGACCATCTATATGCATCTTCTCTATGGCATTCTACTTCGCCCTCGGCTCGCAGTGCATGCCGGGCAAGGAAAGGAATTCTGGTCTCACGGCCTAGCTGCATTTAAAAACCTCGGAGGGGTGAAAACCACCCAGTCTGTAGCCTAGAAGGCTGCGAAGATAGTACTGTTTCCTCTGCGGCCGGTGAGTTCACGCTTCTAAACGTGGAACCTCCGTTGGAACTCTGCAGTAAGAATGCCTTTC
>NW_006399947.1:5541-6168 GCF_000299155.1 Elephantulus edwardii
GCCAAAGAAACTGGTTTTTAAAGTCCTGGAGGCAGAAACAGTTTCAGGTGACAGGGGATAGTCAATGAACAGTGTGTTCACTGAATATAGCTCACCTATGGTGCTGCATTATAGACTTCAGTTCTTGGTTGGTTTATAGGGGTTAGCAGTTTATGGGCTTCAGGGTCAGAGAATTACTTAAAAATGCAAATGCTCAAGCCAAATATTAGACCTGACTAGACACCTTGGAAGTAGAGTTCACAATCTATGTTCTACCAAGTTTTTAAAATGGCATGGTGAAAGCATCCGCCCTGTGTGGGAGGCCATCCCCAACGGGTCTTGGCTCTTGCATGAGCAATCCCAACTTTCATTACACTTGTGCCTCCTTCACAGCAAGATGAGCGCTATCTAGGCCACACCGCCCCTTCCTGGAAAGGCACTTGCCTCAGTGGTTCAGTTCCTGTCCCTCAGTGCTTTAGGGCGTTCCTCCTTCCTGTGGCGGATTGATATCCTGTTGTTTGTTGTTGTTAAGTGCGATCAAGTCGTTTGTGATTCATAGAGACCCTGTATACAGCAGCCCTAAACTCTGCTCTATCCTGTGCCAATCTCATTGCCTCCGACACACCTATCCAGATTAGTCCAGTCACT
>NW_006399947.1:7438-25786 GCF_000299155.1 Elephantulus edwardii
TCCAAAAGGCAGCACGGAATAACAAAGCAAAATTCTACAATGAAATGTGCGAGGAGCTAGAGTCAGAAAATCAAAAGGGCCAAACTCGTTCAGCATTTCTTAAGTTCAAGGAACTGAAGAACAAATTCAAACCTTAAGTTGCTACAATCAAGGATGCTTTAGGCAGAATGTTAAATGATCTAGGATGTATCAAAAGAAGATGGAAGGAATGTACTGAGTCATTGTATCGAAAGGAATTGGCAGATACAGACGAATTTAATGAAATAGCATTTGAGCCAGAGCCTATGGTGATGGAGGCAGAAGTTTCCTTTGAAGGAATAGCAAAAAATAAGGCCCCCAGAATAGATGGATTGATATCCTAGGGCCGGGTTTCCATGGCAACCCCACCTACCCAAGACAACTACTTGTCCCTTTCTCAGCCCCATTCCCCCTTCTTCAGGTCCCACTGAAGGACCCGCTGGCCGGGGCATTTCTTGACACCCAACGTGGGGCAAAGACACGGGGGAAATTCGTGAAGGAGCCGCTTGAAAGAGACAGAAGGACGAAGGGCCGGCCAGTCACTACAGAGAATTAAGAGGTCGCCCGGAGAACACCCACCTCATGGGCCTCGGAAGTAAGTCAGCAGCCCTAATGGGCCAAGCAATTAGTGTAGAGGAGAAATTTATAGAGGGTCTGAAGGACTCATTAAGGGCACAAGGGGTAAGGGTAAAGAAAAAGGATTTAGTTAACTTTTTTTCTTTTCTTAAGGACATATGTCCCTGGCTCCCCCAAGAAGGGAATATCAATGAAAAGAGATGGAAAAGGGTGGGGAATGCTCTAAGTGATTTTTATCAAGTGTTTGGTCCAGAAAATGTTCCTGTCACTGCCTTTTCTTATTGGAATCTTATTGATGAAATTCTAGCTGCCAGGCATTTCCATAAAGATGTTCAAGATATGGCGTAGGAGGAAGAAAGTTTTCTTAAGGAATAACTCAGGAAAGGCAGTCCTAGCTTAATTCTGACTCTGGAAACTTAAGTAAACCCTCCTTAATTCTCCCCCTCCCAAAGATAAGGATTCTGTTTCTATTATAATGCCCCCTGTAGAAGAGGACATTAACCCTGATATTTCTACTCATATCTGTGCCTCCTTAAAAGCTGACCCCACGTACAAGCCTCCTTTTAAAGAACCCATCTTCCCTAGAGCTCTGTATCCTGCTTTGAAAGTTTTTCATTCAGAGGAAGCTGATTTAAAGGGTGAGGCTGCTGAGTATCATAGCCCTGACTGGTCACCTCCTGTGCCTCTTGCACAGCGGCCGCCTCCTTACAACTTATCGCAGCTCCTGTCTGGCCCTGCTTTTGACCCCCCGTGGAGCTGCTCCTTTATGTTACCAGGCGCTAGTGATCCAATTTTAGAAATTAAGAATCTCAGGGAGGCTATCCAGCTTAAAAAGAAGCACAATGAGTTATTGAAAGAGTTGGGAATGTTAGACTTAGAACTTGCTAATGAACAGCGCCATCTTGCCTTGCTGCTCCTCCAGGCGCCATCTTGCCAAGGGAAGATTTTCCCACCTTTACAGTCCCCGGCGCCATCTTGCCAAGGGGAGATTTTCCCGCCTTTACAGTCCCCGGTGCCATCTTGTCAAGAGAAAATTTTCCAGCCTTTACAGACACCAGCGCCATTTTATCATGCTCCTCCCCTTGGAGAACAAAATAAAATTTCCACCTTAACTAAGAAGGCCTCTTCTCCTCAAATATTTGACCTTTTTCCATCACTGAGGCGCTTATTAAACAGGGAGATGATGGTGAGGAGACATTATCAAGTGATTACAAACATTTAGGTTTTAAAACTTTAAAAGCATTAAAGGCAGCGGTAACTGACTATGGGCCAGTTGCCCTCTTTACACTGTCAATATTGGAAACCTTAGGGGATTTTTGGCTTGCGACATCTGGCAAATGGACGTTACACATGTGTAAGAGTTTGGTAACCTCAAATATTTACATGTCTCTGTTGATACCTTTAGTGGATTTATCTATGGTACCCTCCAATCAGTAGAAGCAGGAAAACATGTCATTGTGCATACTCTTGCTTGCTTATCAGTCTTAGGAAAACCTAAGATTATCAAAATGGATAATGGACCTGGTTGTATTGGAAAAAATTTTCAATTATTCTGCTCTCAATTCCAAATCAAACACATTACAGGTATTCCATACAACCCACAGGGCCAAGGAATTGTTGAAAGAGCCCATCAAACACTTAAACACATGTTTGAAAAGTTTAAAAAGGGGGAGATATACCCTGTTAAGGGCTCCCAAAAAAACATTCTTACCCATTCTTTGTTTATTCTGAAGTTTCTAAGTTTGGACGCTAATGGAAAGACAGCGGCAGATCACTTTTGGCACCCCACTACAAAGGACAATTATGCTACAGTCTTATGGAAGGATCCACTGACCTCTCAATGGTCTGGCCCTGACCCAGTGCTTATATGGGGCCGAAAGTCAGTATGTGTGTTTGACACAAAAGCAGGATCTGCAAGATGGATCCTGGAGAGACTTGTAAAACAGGTTGATTCTAACCTCATATCCGGGGAAAACATAGACCCTGAGAAGCCCTCCTGTGATTCTTTTACAGAAAAGAAAAATGAGGATGTGCCTACAAGCAATCGTGGCCCTGCTGACTCTGCTGACCATGAGTAGTAACAACCCTCACCAGCCTCTCAAACTCACTTGGATAATCCAAAATGGGTTAGGAGACATAATTTTCTCTAACTCATCCACCCAACCTTTAGGGTCCTGGTTTCCTGAATTACAGCTGCCAGCAGGTAAACTCTTTACTTGCAGCAATTGGGCAGGCGCTCTTTATGGAAGGTTTTACTGTGCCCTGCAGCCCAAGCCCATCAGCGAGGTTGCGGGGGACCCTCCGATTTCTACTGTGGGAAATGGGGTTGCGAAGAGACAGGCCATGTTTGGTGGACCCTTCCTACCTCTAAAACCCTAATCAAAGTAGGCCTTCTCCAAAATACCCCACCCAATGGTTTTGGGACTTGGAATTGTAGAACACAGCCTGCTACACCCACATTTAAGATCTCCTTTACAGAGCATGGATGCAAGGCTGATTGGACCTCCCCTAAAGTTTGGAGAATTACATTATACCACAATGGATTCGGACGGTTGTTCTCACTGTACCTAAAAACAGCTTCTGATGGTACACTAGGAGTTGGGCTTAATTCACTCATTAACATTCTCCCAGTCGTCCCTGTCTCTGATTGCCCAAGTAACCCTGCCAAATTATCTTTTTCAACATTAAGCACTTCTATGCCAGTGGCTTATAAATCTACTAGAGATACTTTGACCTTATTCAACATACCTTCCTGACTCTAAATAATTCTAGACCCGATCTTACCAATTCCTGCTGGTTGTGTTATAATGCAAACCCTCCTTTTTATGAAGGAATAGCTACCCTAGGAGAGTATAATATTTCTACTGATCATGCAGAATGCAGATGGAATCAACTAGGATCTACTAAACTCACGTTACAATCAGTCTCAGGACAAGGGTTGTGTTTAGGGACCATCCCTTCTACTCACCAGCATATATGCAATAACACTGTTTCCAATATTACTGGAATGCAGACTCTTATGTTATTCCACCCACAAACTCATGGTGGGCCTGTAGTGATGGCCTTACACCTTGCATCTATGTTCAGTTTCTTAAAAGTAATCAAACATCTTTTTGTATTCTGGTACAGTTAATCCCTAGGCTGACATATTATTCAGAAGAACAGTTTTCCCAGGCCCGGGACTCCACCGATGACCAAACATTGCTTAGATCATGCAGAGAACCTATATCTGCAGTAACTCTTGCCATCCTGCTAGGATTGGGACCAAGCGGGACAGGGGTGGGAATAACTTCTCTTGTTCTCTCCAATAAGCATTACTCAGATCTTCGCCTATCCAGTGATCAGGATCTTGAATGACTGGAAACTGCTATATCTCACCTCGAGAAATCCCTCATCTCGCTCGCCGAGGTGGTCCTTCAGAATCGCAGAGGTCTGGACCTGCTCCTCCTCCAGCAAGGAGGTCTCTGCGCAGCACTAAAAGAAGAGTGTTGTTTCTATATGGACCACTCTGGTGTGGTCAAAGATTCCATGGCTAAGGTCCGGGAAGGTTTGAAACATAGAAAAAGGCAGAGGGAAAGTGACCAACATTGGTTTCAAAATTGATTTTCCACTTACCCTTGGCTAACTACTCTACTTCCGTCTTTGCTAGGACCTTTAGTAGGGTTTCTATTGTTAATATCTTTTGAGCCAGGGGCACTCAGGAAATTAGCTAGCTTTGTGATACAACGGATAGACGCCATTCAGGCCAAACCCTTGCAGGTCCATTACCATCAGCTGGATCTAATTGATCAGGGTCTTATAGGGGACTGTGATAATCTACTCCCCAGGCAGTATAGTGAGGCATGGCATGTGTAACTATGGATAGGCCTCCTAAAAACTGGGTCCTTATTCTCCAATTAAGCTCAATCTGTCAATAATGGCCAAAAAGTTAAGGGGACACAGTCAAAGACCAGTCACCCTTTTAGGGGCTCATTGCCAGTGACGGGATTAGCATGCCTCCTTCTTTTCACTCACCTGGTTACCAACCTAAGACAGGAACAGAGCCAAAGCTGCCCTGCTTTCCAGTGATGGGTAAGGAACCTGTGAAAAAGAAGTATGCTAAGGCATGTAGCCTAAGACAGACGTGAGCCACCAGTTGAGATCAACATGCCTCCTTCTTTTCACTTGCCTGGTTACCAACCTAAGATAGGAACAAGGCCAAAGCTGCCCTGCTCTTCAGTGATGGGTAAGGAACCTGTGAAAAAGAAGAATGCTAGGTATGAAGCCTACAACAGATGTGAGCCATTAATGACCTTTTATATATTGGAGAAGGGGGGCCCTGTGGGAGGCCATCCCCAACGGGTCTTGGCTCTTACATGAGCAATCCAAACTTTTATTACACTTGTGCCTGCTTCACAGCAGGATGAGCACTATCTAGGCCACCCCACCCCTTCCTGGAAAGGCACTTGCCTCAGTGGTTCAGTTCCTGTCCCTCAGTGCTTTAGGGCATTCCTTCTTTATGTGGCAAACCCACCTACCATGAGGTTCCCCTACAAAACCCCGTGTAAAAGCCAGAATAAACTAGACTTGATTGGAATTTTCATCTTGTCTCCATTCTTTGCGCCTCTTGTCCCTTTCTCAGCCCTACTCACCCTCCTTCAGGCCCACATCGAAGAACCCGCTGGCCAGGGCAGCCCTGCTCTAATTTGACAAAGAGAAAAGAGTCATTATCAGCTCAAGCTGATTCCTGTTAAGCAGATTTCAGACATACTTTTTTTCCCAGCTATGACACAAACCAACCTTCCCATGGCATTCTCCAATTCTTTATAGGGTTCACTAATTCATTGCAATGCTCACACAAAACTGACAGATCATAATAGTGATTATGGGAGCTTGTTAGGAGAATAACAAGATACAACTCAGGATAGGGAAATGCTCAGGATAGAGTTCTTCGTCAGGGATAGCCTTGTCCCCACCACTCCTTCAGGGAGGCCTCTCTTTGACTCTCAACTCTTCTGCCTGGCCTATGGCCTGCTTGGGAAAGTTTCTCAAAGCTCTCTTGCTCCACCAATAAGGGCCTGAGAGTGTACCACACCACTAGGAAGCCTCAGACCCAACAGTGTTCAATGTCCTGACTCTTTAGGCTGAAAAACTCAATACAATATCTCCCATTGATCTCTTCATTTTGCTGCCTGTGAAACTGCCATTTCTCTGTCATTCCTTCCTATAATCTTTAGTATTAATTTTTTTTCTCTCTTTGTCTCTTGAATCAAGAACGTTCTCAGTGCAGGGACGTAGCCAAAGGAGGCATTCGATTTCCAGCTCTTTTTTTAGGTACTGGCCCCCAAAAGTGATCCCCTTTAGGATGGCTCATTTTGAGCCTAGTAAGTGGCAGAACTAATCAGTCTCCTAACAGGAGCTCCATACATCTTAAATGCCTCCACCCCAACAAGGGTACGTATTGTTATTTGCATTATTAGCAAACTATCCAATCCCTTTGGTGGGCACAAGCATCTCATTTGCATAGTCCCACACAGTCATTTGGTGAGAGTTCTAAAACCATGGAGAGAAAGTTCAGATCAAAGTCTGTCATACCACACAAAACTTCCTAGTTATTTTGATGAATGCTTAAGTTTGAGAACCACTAGCTTGGCTTGACTTTCTTCATTATTTGGTTTTTATTCCCTCTGGATACCATATACATAGAATTAAGTAAAGTTGCTCCAAACATATACATGTGAACAAGTACAGGCAGACACATCCACTTACATAAATACATAATGAGATTGTAGGTAAACAGTGAATCATTTCTCAGAAAAGACAGCATTCATCTGCTCTTATATTGTTGACCTCTCTCTTCCAGTTTTGAAAGAGCGCTCGGATCCAAAGGGTCAGCCTCTTGAGAGCACAGATTTAGAGGCTAATAAGTCGCTGGCCTTGACAGGCAGTCCACACGCCCTCTCTGATGATGGGAACGACATCAAGAATTCTCCCCTCATTCTCATGGGATTAATCACAATCCATGCCTGATTCCCAGCCTAGTCACAAGTGGGGATCCGATTCTGCCTGTGGGTCTCCATGGACAGCCTTGGTTTGGGGCTGTAAATCTCTGGACAAACCGAGAAAATGGAAACTGAAAACAAACATGGATGCTTATTTTCCTAACTTGCCAATTGCAAACAGAATTTTGTTTAATAAACCATGAAATGATTCACAGAGGTCTGTGTATTATTCCAAACTGCAGCTGGCTAATGTAAAAGAATCTTTTCTCCTGGTCTTTTTAGGCCATATACAATTCCCAGGCATGCCAATTTAGATTTATTTATTTATCGGGAAGGCCTGCATATGCTTGCTTTGTGAGTCAGTCAGTGTATTGGGATTCCTACAGTCAAGTGGGCACTGTAAACAATAACCTGCAGGACTGATAATTCTCTTCAACCTCAAGGCTCCCACCTCATAAGGAATGCCACCACCGTTTCTCCCTAACCCTATCTCTGTTCCCTGCTAACGTAAATTTTTTAAAGTATATATCCTATTATACGACTGCTTTCTTATACAACTATCTTTTTGAAACTTCTCAATAGCATTAAAGTAAAGCACATGCTCCTTTTTGTGGCCAGTAACCTTTTCTGTAACACTACATCCATACCTCTGATCTCCCGGCTCACTTACAGCAGTTTATTTCAATCCAGCCATAATACCCTCTTTTTATTCAATTTCTGATGATTGTCTTGTTTCTCTCTTCCTCAGATCTTTTTAGCGACTATGGCCATGGTTGTAAATGCTCTAACCATCCTTCTTCACCCAGTTACGTCAAATCATCCTTCAGGTCTTATCTGAGCTGCCCTTCCTCATGGAGCCCTTCCTCTCAACCCTACCTGACTTCATAGATTGGATCATTTCCTTCTTTTACATATTGTCAAGGCTTACTGTGTAATTTGCTAAGTAATGCCCACCAGCAAAATTGTAAATTATTTTTTACTTGACTCGAGAATATCTTCTTTCTCTCTGAGACAAAAGCTTCTTGAGAGCAAGGACAGAGACTGTTTGACTCACCACAATATTCTCAGTACCTGAACTAGTGCACAGAACAGAACTGAAATCAATCAATATACACTAAATTCACCCAGTGAGTGAAACTCAGTCTTTACAGGGATTAGAGATTTCTGGAACAATTTAAATATGAAGGAAAGGAAACTTGTTAGGTCTGGAGTAGAAAACCATTACAGACATTTGAAAATTATTTGGAATAGCTCAAATGCAGACAAGTTTTTGGGTAAAGGAGTTGTCACTCAAAGAAAGTTCATTAAGAGTGTTCATCCGGTGTTACAGTCCTAGAGTGCTTCTTTACAAACGGGTAGGAAGAGGTGGGAAATCTCAGCCTCTAACTGCAGGACTTTCTTTTTTTTAACTTCACATGAGATGCATTGTGAAAGTTCTTTACTGCTTGTCACTTGCCAGTCTCCCTCGAACTGATTATGACTCACAGCACTAACACGTGAATCAGGGTAAAATGTGTGCTGTAAGGTTTTCAGTGGTAGATTTTACAGAAACAGATCACCAGCCTTTCCTTCCGAGTAGCTTCCTTGTGCTCTTGAACTGCCAACTTTTTGGTCATCAGAGAACACACTAGCCATTTGTACCACCTGGGACTGAAAACTTTTGAGGGTTTATTAAAACTTAAGACCTGTTTTAAAATTTCAAAGTAAGATCACTTTTTCTTGCTGTTATCATTTAAGGGTCTTGATTTGAGTATCATTGTACCTTCTAGAAACCTCCTCCACAGTTACTGAATGGTAAGGCTCTTACCCGTGTAATTCTGCATTTAAAGTGAAGAAGTGGACAAGTAATATAGTCCATGAGCTAGTTTCTCTCAGCCTTTTCCAGTCTTTTATTGTGGAGGTTATTTTATATCATCTTTTATTATAAACCAAGGGAAGAAAATGATCTAGATTTTTCTGTTTGTTTTTGGTTTTTTTTAATCAATAATTTATTCATTGATCATACCTTCTTACAGAAAACCAGAATAATATAAATGACAATTACATACATGGATCTTACCTAAAGGAATATACAAGTATCAAATTGGTTTTATCTATAGAAAGAGACAATACAGAACTCATTATCAGCTGTCTAAAAAAGCATTGAGGCTGATTGTGGGACAGAACATTAATTACTCATATGCAATTTAAATTGCAGCAATTTTTAATATATATTAGGCATCTAGTTTTTAAAAACATATCAATGTCTTCATGAAATCAAGTCTCAAAGCCATACCAATACCTCTTCACATACAAATGCACAAACACACACCTGCCAAGTCCACAGGGTCCTATGTTGCCTGGGATGCCCATGTAGTCTCTACCTCAGACATACCACACTTTAGACCCTTGTACCACACAGCAGCATCTGATGCAATATAGCTGAGGCTGCCAGCTTTGCCCGAGCCCCTGCACACCTCTAAACATTCAAAATTATAATGAGATTGTTATTGTTAGGTACTATTGAGTCAAATATTACTCATAGTCACCCTGTGAACAATAGATCTAAACCCTGTCCTATCCTGTACCACCTCATCATCTCTGACATACTTGAGCCCATTGCTACAGTGACCATGTCAATCTGTCTCACTATGAATCTTCTTTCTTTTACTGAACTTCCAAGTTTGATGTCCCTTTCCAAGGAATAGCCTCTCTTAGCAACATGCCCGAAGTATGGAGAGGAAGCTACACCATTCTTGCCTCTAAGGAACATTCTGTCTTCACTCCTTTGAACTCTCTTCTATGAACTGCTGCAGTGTCTGAAAGTCCACTAGGCAGCATTTTTTGGAATAAAATATTTCTCTTCCAATCTTTCTTTGAATGTTATTGTCAAGTGTCATTGAGTCAACTCCAACTCATAGCTACACTTTATACAATTGATCAAAAGCTTGCTTGATCCTTCATCACTCTCTCCAAATCCACTATGCCCATTCTTGTAGTATTTAATATTACATCAAGATGACCCAGAGTAGAGCATGATTTTGTTCCATTGTACATGGGCCAACTCAACAACATAATAACAAGAACAGCACTATTCCATCGAATGAAATAGAATAGAACCTTCACACTTAGAGAACTGACTTTGTAGTGGTTGCTACACACTTTGTCATTATTACTATTTAAGTGAGAGAACTCGTTTCTAAACTTGACTGCATCTTAAAATCAACAGAGA
The DNA here is from genome assembly GCF_000299155.1 of Elephantulus edwardii. NCBI lineage: Eukaryota > Metazoa > Chordata > Mammalia > Macroscelidea > Macroscelididae > Elephantulus > Elephantulus edwardii. The sequence goes on from NW_006399947.1 coordinate 17,225, forward strand.
AGCTTTTCTAAACTATAAATGCCAAGGCCCCACTCCTGGAGATTCTGATAAAATTGGTCTCAAATGGAAGCCAGGCATCACCACGCCTCATAGTTCACCATGGGATCTTTCTATGCATGCAGAATTAGAAACCACTATCACCCTGGCATGGAGTGGTTCATACCATCACTTTCCTCCCCTTGCTGCCATGAAGGACCCATGCCTAGGGTTGAACCTATGTCTCTTTCTCATTTACTCACTCTTTGCCATCCAGTTAGAACAGACTTATAACTGACCCTCCATTGAATTTCCTGAGGAGTCGATAATGGATTTGTACCAGAGAATCACAGACTTTGGGTTACCAGAGCTTACTCAGGTCCCCATTTTTGTATGTCGTCTAGAGGGGACGCAGCCCATATCTGACCCTTCAATGTATTTTTAGAAGCAGTATATCACACAGGAAGAGATTGCCCATATGGAGAAGCTGATAAATTCGAACCGTGTGCACCAGGGATTATAGAGCAACTTCTTACCGCTAGGCTATCTGAGATCCCTAACAGAGGAAGGAAATGTGTGGGAGTTTCTCTAACACCCCAGGCCTAGATAAAACTGGAGTCTTCTCGCTGCTATAATTCAAGACTTCTGCCTCTGCTCTCTGTGCTAGCTATAACCTCTATGTTTAAAATCCAAGGGGAGGAGGGGGAGGTAAAAATTATATCAATAATAAGATCTTCTGCTGAGAAGGATGGCTAAAATAACTTGGAATTTTTTACTTTGAAAAATGGGTCTAATGGTATCTATGAAGGAGAAAATATTCTTTTCTGTTAACTTTTATTCACCTTCATTTAATTTTTAAATATGTAGTAAACATGAATGTAGGGCTTCTCATTAACTGGGGTATCTTACAGTCATAATTTTTGATACACAACATTACTTACCAATTAGCCTGTCTTGTTCGTTTAAATTTCTTCGCTCATATTTTAATGGGAGCTAATGATGCCTTTGTTGACTTATTTAATGTTATGTAAATGTGGCTATAAACTGTGAAGGGTTTGAACAGAAGCACTATTTTTGCTTACTCTTCAGATTTTGGAGTGTATAGAATCCCCAGGAAACACACACATCAACACAATGAATGTAAGCGACCAAGGGGACAAAATAATAACAATAATTTTTTAAAACCAGCAATGAAGTATATTTAGAGTATGAAATTTTTATTTTCCTCAAGGCTAATTGTTTGTGTATTAATGGATTTTCAAAGTTAACTTCACACGAGTTTTCAGTCTCTCTTTGATTTTTCCCCCATCTCATGACCACTTGGTTTTGTTGGTCGTTGGGTGTCATCTAGTCAACTACCACCCAGAGCTCACAGCAACCCTATGAACAACAGAGCCGGACCTTCCCTACGCTGCACCATCCATGTGATCTGTGGTACATTCACGCCTTTGGTGAAATCACTGTGTCTATCCATGTCATTGAAGGTCTTCTTCTCTTTCACCTACCCTCTGTCTTCCCTAGCATGATGTCACTCCAAGGACTAGTTTCTCTTGAGCATACACTCAAAGTAAGTGAACAGAAGTTTCACCATCTTTGCCCTTTAGGAGTTCTCTAGTTGTTCTTTCTCTAAGGTATATTTGTTTGTTCTTTGGCAGTCTTTTCAGATATTCTGTTATCTTCATGAACACAATTCAAAGGCTACATCCAACTTATTCTGTACCTGCCTTCCTTAATCATCCTCTGTAACGTAATATTTTTTACATACTTTTCCCATCTTCACTCTCAAATGAACTTGCTTAACTTTTCACTGTATGCAATAAATGGCTACAACTCTCAGTTATGTAGGAAAATGAACAATTGATATTTCTTTTCTACTGAAATTCAATCTGATACACTAGATACCACACCTGCTCACTTACTTATTTAAGGATGTTATCTCTGCTTTTTTCCTTTTGATATTTTTTTTCTTAGTCTACTTTGTCATTCTGATAGGAATACAAACGTGGCTTAATTTCTTCCATTTCTAAAGTCGTTTCTAAATGTTGAACTTTCTCTTTTATCTCACTTTTCTCCACCATTGTTGCTGTCCATTGATTGGCGCATCCTCATTGGTTCTGAAACCACCTAGTGACCCTGCATGCAACAGAGCACAACACTGCCCAGTCCCGCACCACCTTCACTGGGGATGCTTGTGTTAGAGCCTGCTCTCGTAACCACTGTCTCACTCCACCTTGTGGAAAGTCTCCCTCTTTTTTCAGTGACCTGATACCATAAACAGGCATACTGACCTTCTCCAGAGACTTGATAGCATGCATGATACCACTCCTGGTATCACGTGTCCATTTGCGGCAAACATTTCTAGAAAAACTGTTTATAGAGGCAATTCCCAGGTTATGAATGAGACCTGTTGCTGAGAATTTAAAAGTTTGTACATGAGTAAGAGCAGAACAGATTTTCTTGATTTAAAAGGTGCATGTGAAGCAATTGAAAGTGATTGTGGTAAATTTGCTGCCAGTAGGATTTTGGTTCAGGGGGTTCTGGTGGGAGTTACACTGCCAACCCAAAGGTACAAAGTTTAAACCCACCAGCTTCTCCAAGGGAGAAAATTGGGCAGTCTCCTCTTGTACAATTTTCTGCTTCTAAAATCCTTCTGGGTGGTCAGTTTTGTTGTTAGGTACCATCAAGTCTAGTATGGTTCACAGTGATCCTTGGAGCTATAGATCTGAACCCTGTCCTATCCTGTGCCATCCTCATCATCTCTGACACACTCAAGCCCATTACTGCAGTCACTGTGTCAATCCACCAGCCAAGAAATAAAATAGATGAATTGGATTGGGAAAGTCTGCCATTAGGGATCTCTCAAGAGTGCTAAAGTGCAAAGATTTCAGTCTAGAGACTAAAGTGCACCTTTTCCAGGCCATGGTTTTTGCAATTACTTGTTATGGATCAGAGAGCTGGACAGTTAATAAGTATGACAGGAGAAGAATGAATGCCTTCGAGTCATGATGCTGGAGAAGAGTGTTGACCCTACTATGGACTGTCAAGAGAACAAACAGGTCTAACCTGGAGAGGATGAAACCCAGTAGCTTCCTGGATGCCAGGATTTTTAAACTCCATTTCACATATTTTGGGGACATAGCCATGAGAGACCAGTCATTGGAGAAGGATATCATGCTCAGAAAAGTGGAGTGACAGCACAGGAGAGAAAGACCCTAGATGAGATGGATTGATTCAGTAACAGGGGAAATAGAGGTTGGTGTGTCGGAATTAGTGAGACTGGCTCAGGACAGGGCAAGGTCCAGAGCTGCTGTACATAGGGTTGCTATGGGTCACAGGAGACTCGACGGCACATAACAATATCCTTGTTCATTGTTCATCTCTCAAATGTATGTTGTTGTTGTTGTTATGTGTCATCAAGTCGACTGCAACTCATAGTGACCCCAGGAATAAAAGCCCTGAACCCTGTCCCATCCTCAGCTACTCTCACTGTCTCCGATACATCTACCCACATTATCCCAGTTACTGTGTCAATCCATTTCATCTGGGGTCTTCCCCTTCTGCACTGTCAGTCCATCCTTCCAAGTATAATGTTCTTCTCCAAGGACTGGTCCTTCTTAGAAACATGCCCAAAGTATGAACAATGGAGCTCAAAATTCTTCTCTCCAAGGAACAACTTGGTTTCTCTCTCCTCAGGATAGACCTCTTTGTTCTCTTGGTAGTCTGTGTAAAGTATAATACCCTTTTCCAGTACCAAAACTCAAAGATATCAGTTCTTCTTCTATATTTCTTAGTCATTGTCCAGGTCTATGATATATAATAAGAAATTACAAAGAACTTGTCCTGTATCAGGTGCACCTTGATCTCTAGATTGACATCATTGCTCTTCAGCACTCTGGAGAGGTTCCTGACAGCAGACTTCCCCGATGCAAATTGTCTTTTGGTTGACTGACTGCTGATTCCAAGAGTGTTAATTATGGATCAGAGCAAAATGAAATTGTTAACAGTCTCAATCTTTTCTCCATCTATCATGGTGCTTCCAATTTTCCAAGTGGTGAGAATCTCTGTTTTCTTGATGTTGAGTTACAATCCATTTCTTTTTGCTTTTTTTTCCCTAATTCATCTATTGCTGCATGTTTTCCTGCTTCCCACTCCCTTCTCCTTCTTCCAGTCCACTTTGCAGTGCACATCTTGTTTCAGACTGTTGTCATACATATAGTGCCTAATCATATATTCCTTTCAAATAGTTCCCTTATCTGTTTCAATGCAATGTCCATTATCTATGCACTCTTTTCCTATTGTCCCACCAATATCCACATCAATCCTGTTTTATAACCTTGGTGTTTTGCAGCATTTGTCCTTTGCTGAGTCAGATATTTCACTCAGCATAAACACTGTAGTCTTTGACTTTTTGCAGCAAATGCTTCAGGTCCCCCTCAGCTTCAGCAAGCAAAGTTGTGTTATGTGCATATGCAGGTTGTAGATGAGTCTTCCTCCAATTCTAATGCCACTTTCCTCCTCATAAAGTCCAGCTTTCCAAATGATCTCTTCTACATAAATATTGAAAAGGTATGGAAGAAGGATATATCCCTAATTCATCCTTTCCTTGATTTTGAAACACGCAGCATTTCCTTCCTCTCTTGATAGGACTTCTTCCTGGTCCAAGTATAGGGTTTGCATGAGCACAATCGTTTTGGGATTCCCATTCTTCTCAAGGTTAGCCACAATTTGTGGTGATACACACAGTCAAATGCCTTTGCATAGTCAATGAAACACAGATATTCCACTGGTGCTGAATCTCATGACATTGTAACTTATAAAATATTGTAATATTCTGTTCAAGGTACAGAAAAATATTTTTTATGAAATTTAAAGAAGGCAGCTAGAAATTCCAGGAATGTTAGAAGCAGAATATTATTCTCAGTCCTCCACATAAATATAATAAAGTGACTGTTCTGACTATATTATTTTTTTTATTTTTAAATATCTCAATCTTTGGTTTGTGGTTTTGTTGCATGTGGTTTTTTTTCTCCTAGCATTGTAGCAATTTCTTAAGGTCTGTCAAGAGGTATTATTACTAAACCTTGTCAAAGTGAGAACCAGAGTAATTTGTGTACAGTACAGTTAAAATTACACCATTACACTTGAAGCGAATGTTATCCTAATGAGTTGAAATGAGGGAAAGAAGGTTGCTTAGAAAAGACTCTAAGTGACTTAGCACTGGTTTCTCACTTCCAATGATAATGTGCTTCAGAACTGTGTTTTGAACACATCATTATTGATTTGAATATTTTAATATTCATTTATTCTAATTTTTCTTTTGATAAGTACCATCCCTGAGCATGCATTTCATCAACTCTGATGGTGACACCACTCTATTTAACATCTTCCTTGGCCAAATTTCTTGTGAATTAGGAGCTAGATTTCAGCTGCTTAAGGAGGTTTAGGCAATTCTTTTATGGTATAATATTTAAAACCCAGATACAAATTTGAAATCCTTTAAAAAGAATTTATTTAGAGCTTCTATAAATGTATTGAAAGATAATCCATTAGAAATAGAATCAGTATTTTCCCTAAACTATAATCTATATCTATCTTTAGTTTTGTTAAAAATTTAAATTTTTAAAAAATATTTATTATCCTTTTTCATTGTTAAATATTTTCCCCCTCCTCCAACCCACCCTGCAATGCACCCTTTGTTCTAGACTGTTATAGTATACATAATGTCTAATCATATATTCTATTCCTTTCAGTCCGTTCTTGCCCTCATCTATTCTAATGCAGTGTTCGTTATGAATCTACTCTTCTTCCATTCTTTCTTCAAATTTATTCTTTAGTATGTCAGTTTGCAACATATTCCAAGAAGTCACTAATTTATTTCTGCACGTAGAAAAATGCTAGTTTTCTGCAATTACCTATGCAGAGTATGTTAAGTACCACAAGACTGGCCTAACTTAAAATAGTTCCTTAGTGACCTCCACTCTACCTAAATTCTCATCATCTCTGATATTGTCTTGCTCAACTTGCCTCTCATAGAACTTGGTGAAATGTTTATGCTTTCTAAGAGATGTAACTTGTGCCCTTCAAATATACTGTTGCTGTTGTTGTGTACTGTTGAATTGGAACTGACCCATTGCTGACACTTCAGTGGATTTTCAGAGGCAGTTTAATTGCACAGGAAGGAGAAGATTGCCCATCTTTCTGCTGCAGAGCAGTTGATGAACTATGTGCCTCTGGGACTACACGCAGCTCCTTACCACTAGGTCAATTGTTGTTGTTGTTGTTGTTATGTGCCTTTGAGTCGTAGATGACTCATAGTGACCCTATGAAAGAAAGACCTGAACACTTGTATAACTTTCATCGTTTCTCCACATTCATAGAGTTTCCAGAGATAAGCTATTTCGGAAGTGGATGCCACTCCTGCTTCCAAGCTTGTTTTAATCAGGGAGCTCCACCAAACACTCTCCACCATGGGTAACCATTATCTTGTTTGACACATTAGTGTCACAGTGTTTAGCATCACAGCAACCACGAGTTACCTCTGTACAGCAAGTGGACAGACCAGTGCTATACCGCTTAGAAGAATGTTTGACCAAAAACAGTTAAAACCAGGTCTGAGGGGTGCAGATTAAATTTACCCAACTTTGGCTTGGTAGCATAACTTTCTATCCACTAACCAACAGAGTTTTATGTATGATGTTGTTGTTGCTGCTGTTAAGTGCCATCAGGTCATAGACGACTCATAGCAACCCTATGAACGAAAGACCTGAACACTTGTATAACTTTCATCATTTCCCCAAGTTTGTAGAGTTTCCGGAGACAAGCCTATAGAACAGAGTAGAACTGACCTGTAAGATTTTCTGACAGCCATATTTCTTCTATGGGGCATCTGGTATATTTGAACCACTACAAGCTTGGAAGGAGGAGTCACAACCACTTCCGTAATAGCTTGCCTCCAGAAAACCTATGAAGCTGGAGAGACAATGAAAGGCACACAAGCATTGAGGACTCTCTTTCATAGGGTCGCTATGAGTCGCCTGCTACTCAATGACACTTAACAACAACAACAACAACAACAACCACCTGCTGTTGGCTTGCCTCCGGAAACTCTATGAACAGTGCTCAGGTCTTTTGTTCATAAGTTCACTATAAGTCGTCTACGACTCAATGGAACTTAACAACAATAACAACGACAACACAGAGAGAGCTAAATTGACCTAGTAGACAGAAAGTTATGCAACCAAGCCCAAGGTAGGTGATTTTTAATCTGCAGCACTAGGGCCTGATTTAATTGTTTTGTTTTGTTTTGTTTTTTGTCAAACATTCTTTTAGGTGGTATATCCCTGGTCTGTCCATTTGCTATACAGAGGTAACTCGTGGTTGCTGTGATGCTGAACACAGTGACACTAATGTGCCAAATGTGATAATAGTTTACCCATGGTAGACAGTGTTTAGTGGAGCTTTCCAATTAAAATAAGCTTTGAAGCAGAAGTGGCATCCACTTCCAAAATGACTTGCCTCAGAAACTTTGAACAGTGCTCAGGCCTTTCATTCATAGGGTCGCTATGAGTCGCCTATGACTCAATGACCTTTAACGATAACTTAACAACAACAACCTCCTGGTTAGCAGCTAAATGCTTAACTTCTATGCCACCAAAGATCCTTTATCAGATAATGGTTAGCAAGAAAATGAGACACAAGAAAGTAAATTTTGGTGAATACAGTGTAATAGGATAAGGCAAAAGCTATAAAACTTCCTAAACAAGGTGAACTATGTGAATGAATGGTTCCACAGGGATCAAATTTTATGATGACAGGACATTGGATTCCTAGGCATTTGGCATTATTGATATTACTAAAATACATTGTTGTCAGGGAAGCAAAGAAGGAGATAGCTAAAGTTCAATTTTATCAAACTTAACACTGCTTACACAGTCTTCTTACTCAATTAAAAAAAATCTTATTATTTTTTCCTGAGTGTACCTTCAAACTGGATCTGACTAGTACAGTAGGAGATTGCCTCTCCTTCTTCAGCAGAACATCTGGTGGATTTGAACCACATACCTCTGGGATTGCAGTGCAATTTCTTGCCAGTAGGCCACCAGAGCTCCCTTTCTTACTCAAAATGTTTCTCCTTTAACCCCAAATATTGACTTGACTGAGTCTTTTTCAACATTTAGGTCTTATCTTGGAGAATTTTAGGTCTTAAATCTCAGATTCTTAGATAGAAACTCTCAAACCAATCAGTCTAAAAACATTCCTATGTTATATTTTATTTCTTCATAAACTTTATTTTTCTGTGAAGACATTATTTTCTCTTACAGGAGTATCTCTCAAACTCATCACCATCATGTTAGAATCAACTCATAGTTGAATGTCACAGCAGATTTTCAGAGATTGTAATTCTCATGGAGACTGTCTATCTTTCTTTCACATAGTAACTAGTGGGTATAAACTACACTAATCAAGGGCTAACCCAGAATCCAAGTTACCCCAAAGCTAGGACTAAATATATCTTTTTTATTTTTGTGAATCCTCTTAAACAAAACTTGACACACACACACACACACACACACACACACACACACA
>NW_006399947.1:25916-26462 GCF_000299155.1 Elephantulus edwardii
ACACACACACACACACACACACACACATTATATAGAAAAATGTATATGTGTGTGTCTCAGTTAATGAAATCTGTTTCTATATATCTCTTTGTACCTAAGAGCTGGACAATAATAAGTATGATAGAAGAAGAAAAACAGTCTTTGAATCATGGTTATAAAAGAGTACTGAATAGCTCATGGACTGCCAAAAGAACAAACAAGTTTGTCTTGAAGGAATTGCAACCAAAGTGCTCCTTAGAGATATGGATGGTGAAACTTTGTCTCATATACTTTGGGCTTGTTGTCAGGAGGATTTAGTCCTTGCCAAAAGACATTATTCTAAGAAAGGTGAAAACTCAGAGACAAAAAAAGAAGACCCTCAAGAAGGTAGATTGGCTCAGGGATTATTACAATGGGTTTAAGCATATCAGATATAGTGAGAATGGCACAGAATAGGGCAAGATTCAGATTTGCTTTCATAGAGTCCTTATGGTAGTCACTATATACCTTTTCATATGTATATATTCATCTATGTATCTTTTAAATAGTCACTATATATCTTACCCC
>NW_006399947.1:30612-34521 GCF_000299155.1 Elephantulus edwardii
TGGGATAATTGGGATGGGAGTGTCAGAGACAGTGCGATTGGCACAAGACAGAGCGGAGCTTAGAGCTGTTGTACATAGGGTCGCTATGAGTCGCAGGCAACTCGACGGCACATAACAATATATATCTTTTCATATATAAATAGATTCACTTTGACTTTCCTAATTCATAGATTTGAGAATCTCTTAATGTACAACTCAGCTGTCCCAAGATGCATCCATTTTTATCCCATCCATTTGACTTATGGTTATTGTATGCATATATCATGAAGCCAACTAATATTAGTGTTATGTGTAGTTACTAGTTGGCTTTTCCAGCTCCATAATAATGGCTTAATATTTTTTAAAATAATTTCTTGTTGAGTATTATGTGTCAGATACTATGCTAATATTTGAGATGCATTGTTCTATATCATTCTCACTTCATTCCTATATGTTCTGAGCAAGGATATTAAGAGCCTAACATGTGAACAGAGAACCATTAAGTGTCAGAGATGGTATTCGAATCCAAGCAAACTGTCTCTCATACCCTCATCTGAATATTACACACCATTTCCATTATAATTTGAATTATCAAAATGGCAGGTAAATCTTCCGCCTTAGAGGTGATTTTGACTCAAGGATTTACTATCAAGCTTCCAAATCTAACTCTTAATGGGAATAGATTGCGTCGCTGTTCTCCTGTTAAGTGGCTGGTGGATTATTAATATTAACCGTTTGATTAGCAGCCCAGCTAAATCACTAAAATCCCTATAGATAGACATTATATCTAAATGTTTATGATAATATATATAAAAGTAAACAAAATGTAAAGTATTTTTTACTTTTTAATGTCAATAAACTATTATCTTTACATAAAAAACTCCTATACATTGAATTGCCCAGATTCTAAGAATTATGTAATTATTTTACATTTTGTGATCTGATGGAATTATGTGTTGTAAGTTCTAACCTCTTGATGGCTCCTAATAAGAACAACATTATGTTAATGCAAAAGATTAGTGACATTTATGTTAAGGAGGCAAGATACAGCAAACACATAGGATTAAGTTTTTATTTTGAGGTAATCTTTTTTGAGGTATATAGAGGAGATTAAACCAACAGAAGAGATTCAGACTTTAGTATCACCAAAAAAGAAGAGTTAGAGGAACAGTTCATCCTATATACCAAGGATCCTGGACTAGAAATCTCCTAGAAATAGTAAAAGATTAAGCTAAGATACATGGAGATTTCCAAAGAATGCTAGATTTACGAATACTGAGACGAGTCAAGGACATTCTTCCAGAATCAGCAGGACAAAAAGTCTTCCACTGCCGCTGGTGAGAAAAAATTGTTTCTAACCTCACACATGAGAGAATAAATTTCAGTTTGTTAAAGCTGCCTACTTGTAGTATTTCTGTTATAGCAGCACTACATGACTGAGACAACTCCCTTAATATAACAGAGGTTATGTTTTTGAATGTAAGGAATTATAATGACCAAGTCTTTTAATGACTGAGTTTTTAAAACGGACAGAGAAACTGTAGTATATTCACACAATTGAGTCCTATGCAGTACTAAAGAACAACAAAGTACTCATAAAATATGACACAACATGGGAGAATCTAGAGGGTATTATGTTTAGTGAAATAACTCAATTACAAAATGGCAAATACTGTATAAGACTGCTACTGTGAAAATAGGAGGGTGACTAAGGGATAGGAGGAGACAGAACAAAAATAGAATATGCAGACAATGAATGCTATAAGGACCAGAAAAAGGGAGAATCAACTAGAGAAGGATAAAGACAATACAGTACTGCCATCATAATTCACAAATAGGAACAAGACATACAATTGTTCAAAAGGGGAAAAGGAGAAGGAATACAGAATAAGAGAGAGGAAATCACTAGGATAGCAAAAATGAGTGAGTGCATGGAAGGATGTGAAGAAGTAGGCAAAGTGCAGTGGACTAGATGAGACAAGATAATAGAAGCCATAAGCCAAGAGAGTTAATTATATAAAATATAAATGTATGGAAGGGATTGCATAAAGCAAAATGTACATGGACGAAACAATGTATGATATAAAAAATATGTATATATAAAAGAAAAATAAAATATATAAAAATGAAAGAAACAGTGCCTATGAATGATTGTATGTAAACCAATAAATTAATTATTTTTAAAAGATGGAAGAGAAGGTAAATTATACCACAATGTAGCAGAATGTATAAAGAGAAGGAGAAAGTCTTGAAAAAAAACCCCCAAAAACAAAAAACCACTTTGATTGACAATCAGAGGAGTCCATATCATCATTTACCATCACTTGGAGACCATTAACAAGAAGCATTTTTTAACTTTGTGCCCTAATGAAAGTAAGCAAGGTTGTATCATCTGTAAAACGTAGGTTGTTTATAAATCTTCCTCCAATCCTGATGCCACATTCCAGCCTCCTGAATAATACTTTCTGCATGTAGGTTGAAAAGATATGGAGACAGGACACATTCCCTGATGCAGTCCCTTCCTAATTTTGAATAAGTTCTGCTCTGAGGACCACTTCCTGGTCCAAGTATAGATGTCACATAAGCAAGATCAAGTGTTCTGGGATTCCCATTCTCCTCAAGTTTAACCACAGTTTGTTGTAATTCACACAGTCAAATCAATGCCTTTGCATAGTCAATGAAACACAGATATCCCTCTGGTATCTGGTATCCTCTTTGCTCTCTGCCAAGATAAATCTGACATTGTCGATAATGTCTCTAGTGCCATGCCTCTTTTAAACACAGCTAGTTCTCTGTCAATATACTTACTGTTCCAGTCTTTTCTGGATAAACTTCAGCAGGATTTTTTTTTTTGCTTGTGTGTGATATTAGTGATGTTGTACGGTATTTTCCACACTCTTTAGTGTCATCTTTTTTTGGAATGGGAATAAATATTGATCTCTTCCAGTCATTTGGCCAGGGAGTTATCCTCCATATTTCTTGGCAAAACCTGGTAAGCATGTCCAGAGCAACATCTGTTTGTTGAGATATGCCAATTGATCTGAAGTGCTTGAAACTTAACATCAAGAAGAGAAAGATTCTCACTACTGGGCCAACTGGCAGCAGGATGAATAAAGAAGAGATTGATGTAGTTAACAGTTACAGCTTGCTTAGCTCACAATCAATACTCTCAGCACCAGCAGTCAGGAAATCAAAAGTTGAAAGTATTAGATAAATCTTCTGTCTAGGACCTTTCCAGAGTACTAAGAAACAACAATGTTGGTCCAGAGACTGAGGTGCAGCTAATCCAGTCCATGGTCTTTGTAATTACTTGCTGTGCATCAGAGAACTGGACAATGACTAAGGTGACAGAAAAAAAGAATTGATGCCTTTGTGTTTTGGTGCTGGAAAAGAGTCTTAAACATACCATGGACTTCCAAGAAAACAAATAGGTCTGTCTTGGATATGGTGAAACCAAGTTTCTCCCTAGAGTCTAGAATTTTGAAGCTTTGTCTCACATACTTTGGGTATGTGACCAGAAGGGATCAAACCTTGGAGAACAACATCATGCTCAGAAGAGTAGACGGACAGTGCAGGAGAGTAAGACCCCGGATAAGTTGGACTGATCAGTAATGGGAGCAATGGGGGTAGGTGTGTCTGAGTCAGTGAGACCAGCTCAGAACAGGTCAGGCTTTGAATGTTGTACATAGGGTCACTATGAATTGCAGTAACTCGACAGCACATATTAATAACAACAGCCTGAATGAAAACTAGTATAAGAGAGAAAGCAATGATTTTAAAACTGAATATTGTTGAAATATTAATTCATTTTGTTCTATTTTCTAATGAAGTAGGATGATGATCCTTAGATATTCTCAGAGAATATTACATCAAAGCATATGTGTGTGTGTGTGTGTGTGGTTGTTGTTGTTGTTGTTGTTATGTGCCGTC
>NW_006399947.1:34667-68234 GCF_000299155.1 Elephantulus edwardii
AGAGAGAGAGAGAGAGAGAGAGAGAGAGAGAGAGAGAGAGAGAGGCCCTGTCAGAGATATGCATGCATCATCAGAAGCAGCAGGAAATCTGCATTGGTCCCTGAACAGAGGAGCAGAGTTCTGTGGGATACAGGGAGTCAGGCCAGGTCTCACCAGGAGCTTAAGGCCCTTGGCTCTAGCAGCTCTTTGGCCTGTGCTAAGAACTATAACTAAAGATTGATCTAAGCCACTATCTGTGCCAATAACCTCATCCAAGACCCCAACCTGTGGCACTGCTATGACCCTTAGATGTGGTCTGGGAAGGGTGTCCTATAACATGTTCTTATGCCTGATTGTTTTTACAGTTTGCTTTTACAGATACAACACCTGTAAGTTTTATTATTGGGGAATAATTTGGGTATTGTCAGTTCCTTAATAGCTTAGATGTGTATATTGTTGCTGTTATTGTTGTTAAGTGCCGTTGAGTCAAGTACAACTCAGAGCAACCCCAGGAACAACAGATCCAAACCTTGTCCTATGTTGTGCCATCTTCTTGACACATTAGAGCCCATTGTGGCAATAAGTATATCAATGCATCTTGTCGAGGGTCTTCTTCTCCCTTGCTGACCTCCATTCTTCTCAACATCATGTCTCTTTCCAAGGAATAGGCCCTCCTAGCAACATGTCCAAAATATGTGAGATGAAGCCGCATCATTCTTGCCTGCAAAGAGCACTCTGGCTGCACCCTTTCCGAGATATATCATTTTGTTCTCTTGGCCATGCATGGGATGTACAGTGCTCTTCCCCAACACCATAGCTAAAAGGCATCAATTCTTCTTATATCAATCTTCATTCATTCATTCCTTCATTGTCCAGCTCTCAGATTCATAACAAGTGATCTGGAAAAACATGGTTTGAATTAGATGTACCTTAGTCCACAAACTGACATCATTACTCCTCAATAATTTGGAAAGGTCACTAACTCCAGATTTTTCCAGTACAATTCATCTCCTTGCTTCCTGACTGCTGGTACTAAGGGTGTTAATTGTGGATCCCAGTAAGATGAAGTTGTTGACAGTTTCAATATCCCCTCATCATGATCAATATCATCATCATGATGTTGGATACCATATCCTATTGATACAAATAGTAAGAATTTTTGTTTTCTTGACAGTGAAATGCAATGTATTCCAAAGGCTGCATTCCTTGATATTCTGAAACAAGGTCATTTTCATTTTCAGCAAGCAAGGTTGTGTCATCTGCATAATGTTGGTTTTTCATAACAAATACCTCTTATAAAAAACCCCATAAATGGCAACTTTATACTTGGAACTCATCTGATGGATTGCACAAGAATCGCATTGACTATATTTGAGGAAAGAATAATTGTAGAATCACAATATCTGCTGTCAAATCCAAATCAGGTGTCAATTGTGGAACAGACCATCAATTACTCAAGTGCAAGTTTAAATTGAAGCTATGAAAATTAAAACTAGTCCACAAGAACCAAAACATGAACTTGAGTCTATTCCAGTTGAATTTAAGAATCATTTCAACAACAGGTTTGAGGCATTAAACACCAATTATCGAAGACCAGAGGAACTATGAGAGGATGTCAAAGATACCCATAGAGAGGGGGAAAAAATCATTACAAAAAAGGAGGAAAAAGAAACCAAAATAGATGTCAGAATGAGTATGAAAATTGCATGGGAGCATCAAGAAACCAAAACAAAAGGAAGATAGGCCTAAGTAAAAGATTTCAAAAGGAAACTTGAGAGGTTGAAGCAAAATATTATATTGGAATGTACAGGAAGTTGGAGTCAGAAAATAAGAAGGAGAGAACTATTTCAGCATTCCTCAAACTGAAAGAATTGAAAAAAAATTCAAGCTTGAGTTGAAATACTGAAAGATGCTATGGGCACAATTTTGAATGATTCAGGAAGCATCAAAAGAAGATGGAAGAAATACACAAAATTGCTGTAGTAAATATAATTAGTTGACATAAAAAAATTTTAGGAGGTACCAGAGGGAGCTCTGATGGCGTAGTAGCAAGAAGCTGCACTGCAATCCTAAAGGCATGTGGTTCGAAGCCACCAGTTGCTCTACAGAAGAAGGATAAGCAATTTCCTCCTATGTGATTAACTGCCTCTGAAAACTTGCTGGAGGGTCAGCTATGGGTTGGTTCTGACTCTATGGTACACAACAACAATACAAAAAAAATAGTCAATGATGATGAAAGATGAACAATGAAGTTCAAGCAATGCTTTTGGCATTAAAAAAAAAACAAGGCCCTAGGAATTGATGAATTCAATACCAGTTGAAATTTATGTACTGATGTGAGTACTGATATACTCACCAGTTTGTTGTTGTTAAGTGCCGTCGAATCGTAGACAACTCATAGCCACCCTTTGAATGAAAGACCTGAGCACTTATGTAACTTTGGTCGTTTCTCCATGTTCATAGAGTTTCCATTTAGAGAACATCTACCTGGCCTACTAACTGCAAGAGATCCATATTTGTCCCCATTCCCAAGAAAGGTGATCCAACGGAATGTGGAAACTATCAAACAATACTATTAATATCATATGCAAGCAAAATATTGTATAAAATCATTCAAAAACAAGTAGAACAGTACATTGATGGGGAACTACCAGAAGTAAAAGCTGGTTTTAGAAGAGGCGTTGACACTGGGGATATCATTGCTGATGTCAAATGGATCCTGGCTAAAAGCAGAGAAAAGCCAAAGGATGTCTACTAGTGTTTTATTAACTATGCAAAGACACTTGACTGTGTGGATCATAACAAAGTATGGCTGACATTGAGAAGCATGGGAATCCCAGAACATTTAGTTATGTTCATATGGACTCTCTACTGAGACCAAGAACCTATTTTATAAACAGAACAAGGGAATACTGCATAGTTTAGGATCAAGAAGGATGTGTGTCAAGGTTGTATTCTTTCTCTATACTCATTCAATCTTCTGTTGTTGTTTATCGTAAAAACTGATCCACAGTTGACCCTCTGACAGATTTTCAGAGGGAGTTAATCACCCAGGAGGAGAATTCCTATCTTTCTCCTGTGGAGCAGCTGGTGGCCTCAAACTGCATGCCTTCAGGATTGCAGCACAGCTTCTTTCCATTATGCCACCAGAGTATGTTTCAATCTCTATGCTGAACAAATAATTAGCAAAGCTAGACCCTTTTTAAGAAGTGTGTGGCATCATGACTGAAGAAAGGCTTATCAACAATCTACGTATGCTGATGACACAACTTTGCTTGCTGAAAGTGGGGAGGATATGAAATTCTTGCTGCAGAAGATCAGTGACTACAGTCTTCAATACGGGTTACATCTCAAAGATGACAAGAAGACAAATTCCTCACCACAAGCCAGTCAACGTTACAACTGATGGAGAAAAGATTAAAGTTGTCAGCGACTTTATCTTGCTTAAATCAACATCCAACACCCTTAGTACCAGCTGTCAAGAAATCAGGAGTCATATTGGAATGGGCAAGACTGCAATCAGGGATCTCTTCAAAATATGGAAAAAAACAATGATATCAGTTTGAATACTAAGTTGTGCCTGATTAAGGCTGTGGTCTTCTCAATCACCTGCTCAATCAGAGAGCTTGACAATGAATGAGGATGACAGAAGAAGAATTGAAACCTTTGAGCTGTGATGATGGAGAAGAGTACTGAATATCCTATATACTCCAAAAGAACAAACAGATATGCCCTGGAAAGTGTGTGGCCATAGTGCTTCTTGGTGGCAAAATGGCCAAGTTTCATCTTACATACTTTGGGTATGTTGCTAAGAGAGGCTATTTCTTATAAAAGGACACTGTGCTTAGAGCAGTGAGGGCTGGCAAAGGAGAGGAAGATCCTCAAGCAGGTGGATTGGCACAGTGACTGTAGCAATGAGCCCTAGTGTCTCAGAGATGAAGAGGATGGCGCAGGTTAGTGCAGATTTGAGGTTGGCTGTTCATAGGGTTGCGATGAGTTACACTCAACTCAGTGGAACCTAATAACAACAATAACACCATGTTTGAATAACAAATCCCAAAGGAGAATTGTCATATATAAAATATGATGCTATTAAAGAGTATTAAATATCCCATGAAATGCCAGGAGAATTGATTGTGCTCTCAGAACACTTGATTGTGCTCCTGGGAAACCTATGACTAAACGAGAAATCCGTTGTCAAAACAGAGCAAGGAAATTCTGCATGGTTCAAAATTAAAAAAGGATGCATCAAGGATGTGTCCTTTATCCATATCTTTTCTATCTATTTTCAGATCATTAATGAGGCTGGACTTTATGAAAAATAATCTGGTATCAGAACTGAAGGAAGACTCATCAATAACCTGTGTTTTGCAGATGACTCAAGCTTGTTTTTTGAAACTGAGGAGGTCTTGAAGCACTTGCTGCAAAAGGTCAAGGACTGCAGTCTTCAACATGGAATGCATCTCAACCTCAGGAAAATAAAGATTTTCACCACTGGACCAATAAGAAGGATTAATCATGATAGATGGAGAAAAGATTGAGGTTGTGTATGAGTCTTGGACCAGCAATCAGGAAATGAAAAGATGAGTAGCATTTGGGAAAAACATGCTGTCAGGGAACACTCCAGAGCGCTAAAAAGCAACAATTCCAGTCTGGAGACTAAGATGTACCTTATGGCATGGTCTTCTCAATTGCTTACTATGCATCAGAGAGCTGGACAACTAACTAAGGCTGACAGAAGAATTGACGCCTTTGAATTGTGGTGTCATAGAAAAGTGTTAAACATTGCATGAACTTAAAAAACAAAAACAAAAACAAAAACAAACAAGTCTATCCAAGAGAGGGTGAAGTCAGGTTGCTCCTTGGAGGAAAGGATTTGAAGTTCTAGCTCACATACTTTGGGCATGTTGCCAGGAGAGACCAATCCTTGGGAGGGCAGAGAATCAGCACAGGAGAGGAAGACCCTGGATGAGAAGGATTGACATAGTGACTGTGTCAATGGGATCAAGTGTGTCAGGGACTGTGAAGTTGACTTTGAAAGGACAAGGTCCGAGTCATTGTTCATAGTGTCACCATGAGTCATAGTCAATGGCACATAACAACAACAAGAAAAACAAACAATCTTCTTAGGAAAAAGGACACAATGTTCCTTAGAAGCAAGGAGGGTATAACTTAACTCATGAAAGGGACAAAAGTCAGCAAAATAAAGATCCTCAAAGGTTTGACTAATACAACTGTTTAAGCACAGCAGAGATTGTGAAGGTGGTGCAGGGTCAGGAAGCATTTCATCCTGTTAGTTCACAGAATTGAGTAGAAACCAATTAGACAATACATAAAAACAACAACAAAAATGTACCTTACTATTTTGGTGCATATTAGGTGTTCAGTAAATTCAGTATCTCCCTTACTCTCATGGGTCTTTTAGATAAATTAATGTACCTTTATAATACCAGTGCCTGTTAAGAGGAAAAAGAAACCCCAAAACAACCTGAGAGCCTACAAAAAAGTAACACAGTTCTGTTAATAATAAATTCCATGGAATGCTTATTTCTCTCTTTCCTTTTTATTTTTAAGCCACTGGTTTCTCTACTAATAATCCGGCTGTTTGTAATTAAAGGAAATTCCAATAAGCATAATTTAAAAGCTATAAATCACATGTGTCCTCTTTTGACATGTTTCCATGATCTTTGGATTAAAGTAATATGGTCTTATAACTAGAAAATGGTCCAGCCTATGACCTCAGCTCCCTCCTTGAATTACTTTGTGATCATAGGCATATTCATCACCTCTTCTGTGCTTCAGCTCCCCTCATAAATTACAGGACCTGAAATCCACGAACATATGACAAAAGTAGGAGAAATACTTGGTATAAAAACTCCCTGGAAAAAATTATTCTATACAACCATATGTTGGGCAAGGACTCTTTCAGCCTCTGATCAAGTCCCTATTTTGAGAATGAATTTTTCATTCTTCTGTAGCCCTTGTAATCTGAGTTCTCAGCATTTGTGAAATGAGTAAGACAAAAGTATAAAGAAGAAAGCAGAAAAATTAAATTAATTTTGTGGGGGGAAATACAAGTGAGTTTTCCAGGTATCCAGAGCTGCTGTTGGCCTCAAAGCTGAGGAAGAGCCAGCAATCACCAAGCCCTGTAAATTGCTTCTCTCATCCTAAGGCCTGGTGGGTTTCCCATAGTTGTCTGTGCAATGTGTTGTTTGCTTGGTACTTGAGCCAGACACTTAAATCTAAATACTATTTCTCACCATAGAATGAATGATCTTCTCTTTTTTGGAACATTTGAGCCTGATCTCTATAAATTCCTCGTGTTACAAATATAATCAGAGATGTCTGCACACTTATGGGAAGTTTCCCAGGCATCAAATTAAACTGGAATACACAATTACTTCCTAGAGTTTGTGATACCAAATGTCCAAAACCTTTCATTTTCTATGTGTTACCACTACCTCATTTCACTCACTTAAAAAGTATTAATCACTCTCCTTAACTTTATCCTCATATATTCACAAGTGTCTCCACATGCATCTAAAACTCAATGCAGCATTTTCTGTTCTCCTCGCTAGTCTTCTTTATGTCATATAGCCTTTCTGTTCTCAGTATGATATTTTTCATATTTCCTGGGCCATTGCCTCACTTCAATATCTAGTCTATAGTCGAGTCCTAGAATTCATATACCCCTTTAATGCACCCACCTTTTCCTCCCTTCCCTAATTACTATTTCCCCAGCTCAGGGTCTCCCCATCTCTCACCTGGATGAGCATAGCAGCTTCCCTTCACTCCTCCCCTCTCCTTAACGCTAGTCTCCCTGCAGCAGTCAGAGCTACTATCTAAAGTATCATTTGACCACATGGCCAATATCTCCACACACTCTCTTATGGCCCTTGGAGAAAGGCTTCTTTGTAAGAAAGGTGAACAAGACCCTCCACGGACCACCCTACCTACTTCTTCAGTACCATGAATCCCATTCCCAGATTCCATGTCCCATTCTTATCAAACTTTACAACATACCTTACTGTTTGTAGGAAAACAAAAATATGTTTCTTTTCTCTAGAATGTGCTAGCCTCTACTTTTCCTTCAAGAGCAAGTTTCTTCTTCTACCCTCCGGGAGACCTTTTCTGACTCCTCCTTCCACCACCTTCCTTACCCTTTCTCTTACCTTTCTTACTTTGATGCCCATGCATGATTCACATACTGTCACAAACCATTTGCACCACAGCATTATCTCTCAAGAAGAATGTAGCATCTGGATTGAAAGGAAAATCATCAACCAACAACCTGCGTTATGCAGATGACAAACTCATTTGTAGAAAGTAAAGAAGACTTGAAGCATTTATTGCAGAAGATTGACAACCACAGCCTTCAGCATGGGATACATCTCAGCATAAAAAAACAAAACAAAACAAAACCAAGAACCAGCACAAAAATCCACACCACTTCTGGGTCAACAGACAAAATCACAGTAGGTGGAGAAAAAAAAATTGAAGTTGTCACCTATTTCGTTTTTCTTGAATCCACAATCAATACCCACAGTAGCAGCAATAAAACAGCTTAAAAATGTGCTGTGCCAGGAAACCTGCTCTCAACAACCTCTCAAAAGAAAGAATATCAGCTTAAAATCTAAGGTACATCTTGGTGTTTTCAATTCCTATTCATTTGAAAGTTGGACAATGAATAAGGAAGACTGAAAAAGGTTCAGTGTCTTTTAAATTGTTACATTTGAGAAGAGTAGTAAATATACCATGCTTCTGTGGGTGTTATTGACTGGAGTAGAATTCATTAACAACTTGATGAACAACAGATTTGAATACTATCCTATCCTGAGCCATAGTTACTTTGTCTAACTTACTTGAACTCATTGTTACAGTCACTGTGTCAATGCATTTCATTGAGGCCCTTCCTCTCTTTCCTTGATCCTCCATCTTCCCATCTTTTCCACGATGCTATTTTCCAAGGATCATGCCCAAAATATGTCAGACAAAGTTTTGCCATCCTTACCTCCAAGGAATGCTCTGGCTACACTTTCTCCAAGATATATCTAGGAAGAGAGTCTTCTTCTGTTATCCTTTATTGCCCAGCTCTCTGATGTGCCAAGATAATAAACAGGTCTATCCTAAAGAGGGTGAAACTGAGTTGCTCCTTGAAGGCAAGGAGTAGGAAAGATTCAGTGCGGACTTGAGAAGATTGTTTGATAACAAATATAAATCAATAGTAATTAATTATATAAAATACACTGTACATTAATTAAACACAAAGTATATGTATGATTATTTGCAAACCAATAAAAATAAGCTAAAAACTTATTTTTAATATAATTTATTAAGTACATGATTATAGACAAGCAAAATCCTGCTGAAGATCATCCAAAAAAGACTGGAACAGTATCAACATCAACAAAGAACTACCAAAAACAAACTGGGTTTAGATGAAGCTGTGCCTCTAGGGACATCATAGCTAATGTCAGATGAATCTTGGCTGACAGCAGAGAGTACCAGAAGAATGTGTATCTGTGTTTCATTGACTATGCAATTTCATTGACATTTGTATGGATCACAACAAATTATGGCTAATCTTGAAGAAAATGGGAATCTCAGAACACTTGATTGTGCTCAAGAAAAACCTATGCTTGAGCCATAAAGCAGTCATCAGAACAGAACAAGAAAACACTAAAGGGTTCAAAATCAGAAAAAAAGTGCATCAGGGATGAGTCTTTTTTTTTTTCTTCTATAATTATATTAATTTTCATAAACATTTACAGAGATTTTGGGTTTCCATTCATTCACCGCTGCACCATTCTCTCTACCCTCCTCCCAGTTTGTTCTTGTCCAAATGCCACGGTGCTTGTCAAAGCCAGTTCTACATGCAGAACAGATCATTTGGGAGGCTGGATTTTATGAGGAGGAATGATGTGTCATCAGGATTGGAGGAAAACTTATCAACCTGTGTTATACAGATGACATAACCTTGCTTGCTGATACTGAGGAAGACCTGAAGCATTTGCTGCAGAATATCAAGGACTACAGTCTTCAATATGGATTGAAGCTCAACATCAAGGAGGCAAAAATTCTCACCACTGGGTCAATTGACAGCACAGTGATAGATAGAGATGAAATTGAGATTGTTAAAATTTTCCACTCGCTCAGTTCTGCAATCAACATTCCTGGTGCCAGCAGTCAGGAAATCAAAAGATAAATTGCACTGGGAAAATCTGCTGTCAGGGACCTCTCCGGAGTGCTGAAGAGCTAAGAGGTCAGACTAGAGACTAAGACATTCCTGATCAGGCCATGATCTTCACAACTATTTGTTAGGTACCAGTGGGCGGGACAATGACTAAGGATGACAGAAGAACAATCGATGTTTTTAAGTTGTGGTGCTGGAAAAAAGCATTGAACAGATTGACTGCCAAAAGAATAAACAGATCTGACCTGGAGAGGGTGAAACCAGGCTGCTCCTTGAAAACAAGGATTGTTAAATTCCATCTGAAATATTTTGGGCATGTAGCCAGAAGGTACCAGTCCATGGAGAAAGACATCATGCTCCGAAAGGTGAAGGTACAGTGTATGAAGAAAGACCCTGGATGAAATGGATTGACACAGTGAGTGAAGTAATAGGGGTGGGTGTGTCAGAGACAGTGAGATTGGCTCAGGATAGGGAAGAGTACAGAGCTATTGTGCATATGAGTCACAGGCAATTCTATGCACATAACAACAAGCACATGAAGTTATTTTTTTAACCCTTCTACATGAAGTTTTTTTCAACCTTTCTATATGAAGTTATCTGTTGTGTGTTTTATTCACCATGAAAATCCCTGCTCTTGGAGAGTCTCCTCCATCCATTAGCACAGTCTCCAGGAATGGACAGTATATAAAGCTGTTGCTCTCCTTGTTGTTGTCAAGTATAAGACAAGCAGCAACCCTATGAAAAAGATAGGAACTTAACCCTATTTTTTGCCATCCTCAATTGAGCCTATCAAAAATGTACTTGTGAGTAGGCATTATTACTGATTTCAACTATACACATTTGGCAGTGCAGAAAAGTAAAACCTAATGTAATAGCTCAGTTGCAAACAGATTCATCCTGGAGTCGGTGAAATCAGGCTACTCCTTGGAGGCAATTACTTTGAAATTCCATCTGACATACTTTGGGCATGTTGCCTTCAGAGACAAATCCTTGGAGAGGAACATCATGCTTAGAAGGTTGGAGTAATAGTACAAGAGACAAATACCCTGGATGAGATGGATTGATTCAGTGACTTGGGTAGAGAGGTTAGGTATGTCAGAGACAAGTAAATTGGCTCAAGATAGAGTAGGATTCGGAGCTGCTGTACATTGGGTCACCAACGAGTGGCAAGCAACTCGAAGGCACATAATAACAACAACAATCTAATTTAACTTACTGATGCTTAAAACCACCTGCCTGTGAATAATTTCTTTCTCTGTTGTTTAACATTTGTGTTTGTATCATACACATACAGGTATAAAACTAAGAGAAAGCTATTTTTTTAAAAAAAAACTCTCAGAGAAGTAGAAATAACAGATACATATAATTATTGTTACCTTCCATGACAAAAATGATGCCACTATTTCTTCCAGACAATTTTTGTCTTCCATAAGATTATTATCACATAAATGCTAAAGTTATCTGAGAAATGATGGTCAATATTTATACATATATGCCAAATTCTGAAGTGAAAGCAGAGAGTAGATAAGGGATCCAGAGATGAACTATGAGATGTATTAAGAAACTCATAAACATAACTAGAGTCTTGAAGATACTATGGACTGCCAAGCAAACAAATAGGTCTGTCTTAGAGAGGGTAAAACCAACTCTCTCTGCAGAAACCAGGATTCTGCAGCTTCATCTCACATACTTTGAGCACATGGCCAGGAGAGATGGGTCCTTTAAGAAGGACATCATGCTCAGAACAGTAGTGGGACAGGGCAGGAGAGGAAGGCCCCGTATGAGATGGATTGATACACTGGGGCAATGGGAGTTGGTGTGTCGGAATTAGTAAAACTGGCTCAACAGAGCAGGATTCAGAGCTGCTGTACATAGGGTCGCTAGGGGTCACAGGTGACTTGACAGCACATAACAACAACCATAACTCATAGCCAAGGTAAAATAACACTGGAAAAAGTTCTACCATAGAGAATTTTTAACCATGGATGAACTTCTGATGAGTTCACAAGCCCCAGAATGAACATACTTTATAGATAGGTTAATTTCATAGACAAAGATGGCAATAGCCTTCATCAGATTCTCAAAATGGTATCTTATTCTCAGTTTCAAGAGACATTTAGGAAAGCTTTAAAGTCTTCTGTTTCTTTTTCTGTTTCTGAGTATTAATTCTGGGTGGTGGTGGTTAGAGGGTGAAGTTTTCTCAGATACTAAGTTGTAACAATCTGTTCTGCATTGGCCAACTTATGGCTCAAAAGTGAGTAATCAACATAATCTAAATACTCTAAAATGAAATATTCTTTTGGGCTCAACAAAATGCTTGTTAGTTTGAAACCAATCAGTAGGAAATGACTGGTGTTTGTTAGTGTTAGAGAGGAGAGAGCAGATTCTTTGCACATTAGCATTCCAGTTGGTGCCAACATAAACTTCCAGACCTCCAAGTCACAAAATGTGTTATTGTTTTCACATGCATGAATCTGAGATTGCTTGTTAGTTGGATTTCCATTGCTCATTTGAAAAATGGAGCTCCATGTCTCCACAGACTTTGGTGACAGAAGAACATAACAATCCTTCTGGTGGTGGAACACTCTGGGAAAGACATTCTTCCTTAAATTGGTGTAGTCCAAGATATTGTTTTCATTTAAACCTGGAGGGAAGAAAGAGAGAATGGAGCAAATGCTGATTCAACATTTGTATAAGCTGAAAAGCTGTACCCATGGTTCTCAGCCCACAAAGTGAAGGGCCATTTGCTTGTAAAGAAGTTCCCAAGAATGAACATAGCAACTTGGCCTTTTCTTAGAGTGTTACAAAATATTTCCTAGTAAATTGCCTGTTCTATAACACTAACTTTTGAGGGCTTCAAAGACAGTGTTGGGTTGTTTCCTCCCTTTATCCAGAAACTTGAGAATCCAGCACTTTACAAAGAAAAGTGGTAATTTTTTTCCCTATATTCATAAGAAAAAAAAGGTGAAGGATCTTCCAAAGTCCATTGCATTGCCCAAAACGATGACTCCAAATGGAAGAGTGCTAAGACTGAAGGGTCCAGTCACCTTGCCTTAAAAGTGAGCACAGTGTTGAAACATCAATAGGAAGTTCAATAAATGTGACTTTGAACTTCAGGGTGTCCACTATTAACAGGGATCAAGTTACTAAATTTCCTAGATCATACTTTCATAATCTGCATAAGGGTCCAATTATTATGCATTCTTCATAGAGTTGTAGTATGAATTAAATTCTTTAATTACATTTCTAATAGCACTTAGAATGATGTCAGTAAAAAATTAAAAGGAAGGAAAGTTGTTCATAGGTGTCATCAAGCGGCAACCAACTCATAGCAGTTGTAAATTACACTAGATTACACTAGAGGAGATTGTCTTCTAATCTCTTCTGTAAAATATAGAGCATATATATATAGTGTGTGTGTGTATATATAAGGTGTGTATGTGTATATATATGGTGTGTGAATATATATATATATAAAGTGTATGTATGTCTATATATAAAGTGTGTGTGTATGTCTATATATATAAAGTACATGTGTGTATATATATATTTATTGGTTGGTGGTGGTGGTTGTTGTTATATGTACCATAGAGTCAGAACCAATTCAGAACCAACCCATAGCTGACCTTTCAGTGGGTTTTCAGAGGCAGTTAATCACATGGGAGGAGATGGCCCATCCTTCTATCTCCGAGCAGCTGGTGGCTTCTAATTACATACATTTGGGATTGCAGTTCAGCTTCTTGCCACTAGGCCACCAGAGAGCAATGGAGGGTGGGGAAGAAAGTAAGAGAGAGAGACAGACAGAGTAGTAGATGTAGATATACAGATAGAGGGATGGATAGAACCTCAATATCAGCTGGGAAAAGCAGACCAGATGCTGACCAAACTGTCAACTACTCATCTGCAAGTTCAAACTGAAGCTAAAGAAAAATAAAACACAACTGCAAGAACCAAAATTTGATCTTGAATTTATTCCATCTCAATTTCAAAACCATCTCAGGAACAGGATTGAGAGCTTGAGCACTAATAAACAAAGATAAGTTGAGCTGTGGGAGGAAATCAAGAATATCTTCCAGGAAGAACGCAAAAAGGTTATTATAAAGACAGAGGAAGAAGAGCAGACTAAATTGGACGTAAGAAAAGACTTTTAGTATTGCACTAGAATACCAAAAAGGCAAAGCAAAATGGAGAAATCATAAAGTTAAAGAGCTGAATGAAAGATATCAAAGGGCATTTCAGGAAAACAAAGAAAAGTATTACAATAAAATGTGTGAAGAGCTAGAGTCAGAAAATCAAAAGGGATGAATTTGCTTAGCATTTCTTACACTGAAGGAGTTGAAGAACAAATTAAAGCCTCGAGTGGTAATACTTAAGGACACTATGGGCAGAATATTGAATGATCCAGAAAGTATCCAAAGAAGATAAAGGGAGTATGTAAAGTTACTGTATTAAAAAATAATTGGCAAACACAGAAGAATTTCATGAAGGAACTTATGATGAAGAGGCAATGGTGAGGAAGTTCAAGATGCTTTGAAGGAATTGGCAAAAACAAGTCCCCAGGAACTGATGAAATATCAATTGACATATTTCAACAAACAGATGCTGTCCTGAATGCACTCACCACGTTATACCAAGAAATCTGGAAGACATCTACCTGGCCAAGTGACTGGAGGAGATCCATATTTATTCCTATTAAAAAAAAAAAAAAGGATCCAACTTAGTGTGGAAATTTTCACACAATATCACTAATGTCATCACACTCAAACAAAATCCTGTTGAAGATTATGTTTGTTATTATTGAGTGCTGTCAAGTCAAACATGACTCCTAGTGACCCTGTGAACAAAAGACCTGAAGATTTTCTATAAGTATCATCATTTCTCTAAATTCATAGAGTTTTCAGAGGCATATGGTTAATGACGTGGATGTCACTCCTACTTCCAAACCAGTTGTAAACTGCGAACTCCACTAAACAGTGTCCACCTTGGGCAATTGTTATAGTGTTTGACACCCCAATTGCACAAGGTTAAGCATCACAGAAAGACAAGATTACCTCAATACAGCAAATTGACAGAAGAGTGCTCTACAAGTTAGAAGAATGTTCCTATAAAATATAGTAACACTAGACCCTGAGGGCCACAGGTTCTCTGGCCCAACTAACTTTTAAATACTAAAACCTTACAGTATTTGGTTGACTCTAAACAAGAGGCTGAAATAAAAATTAAAACACACATATACAAACAAAAACAAAACAAAACAAAACAAAACCCAAACAAACAAAGGAAAAGAATACACCAAACATTGCAAACAACCTTCAGTCAAAACAAGTGCATTATACAGATTCCTACCCCTCCACCCATTCTCCACAATGGAGACAAGGGCTGGCCTCAAATACAAGGGCTCTCCATGAAGTCTTATGTACTCTACACAAGAGGTTGAAATTAAAACAAACAAACAGACAAAAACCAACAACAACACTCCACACGACCCTCAACCAAAACAAGAGCACCCATCTTACATATTCTAGCCATTTCACCCAGTCTCCAGAAAAGAAACATGGGCTGGCATCAAATACAAGGGCCCTCCAAGAGGTCTTCTTTACTCTAAATAAGAGGCTGAAATTAAAAAATAAATAAATAAATAAATATTAAAAAACCCAACATTCCAAACAACCCTTAGCCAAAACAAGAACACCCATCTTACAGATTCCCACTGCTTCACTCAGTCTCCACAATGGAGACAAGGGCTGAAGATTATAAAAAGAAAATTTAAAAAGACTGGAATAATACATAGACAGAGAACTTCAAATTCTCTGAAGTTAACAGAAGTACAAGCTAGGTTTAGAAGAGGCCATGACACTAGGGGCATTGCAGCAAATGTCAGATCTTGACTGAAAGCAGAGTGTCAAAGAAATGTCTACGTTTCATTGCCTATGCAAAGGCTTTGACTTTGTGGGTCACAACAACTTGTGGCTAACATTGAAAAGACCGGAAAATCCCAGAACACCTGATTGTGCTCATGTGAAGCCTATACTTGGCCAGGAAGCAATTGCAGAACAAAACATTGAAAGAAACATTGCATGGTTCATAATTAGGAAAGTAGTAAGCCCTGACTCCATACCTTTACAATCTATATGTGTAACAGATTATTGAGTAGGCTGGCCTTTATGAGAAGGAATGTAGTATCAGGATTGGAAGAAGACTCCTCAACAACGTACCTTTTACAGATGACACCACCTTGCTCACAGAAACTGAAGAAGACCTGGAGCATTTGCTCCAAAAGGTCAAAGACTACAGCCTTCAATACTGATTGAAGCTCAAGATCAAGGAGACAGATTCTCATCACTGGGCCAATTGGCTGTACCATAATAAATGGAAAAGAGATTGAGATTGTAAACAATTTCAGCTTGTCCGGGTTCATAATGAACATTCTTGAAACTTGCAGTCAGGAAATCAAAAGACTGCTGTCAGGAACATCTCCAGAGCGCTGAAGAGCAGCGATGTCAGTTTAGACACTAAAGTGCATTTGATCCAGGTAATGGCTTCACAGTTACTTGCTGCATATTAGAGATCTGGACAATGGTAACAAATGAAGAATAAATGTCTTTGAGTTGTGGTGCTGGAGAAGAGCACTGAACATACCGTGGACTGCCAAGAGTACAAACAGGTCAGTCCTGAAGAAAGTGAAATCAAGTGCTACTTGGAGGTAAGGATTTTGAAGCTCCATCTCACATATTTCAGTTATGTAGCTAGGAGGAACCCATTCTTGGAGAAAGACTGATGCTTGAAAGGGTGGAAGGACAATTCAGAAGAGGAAGACACTGGATGAGATGGATTGACACAGTAACTGGGAGAGTGGAGGTAGGAGTGTAGGAGGCAGTGGGATTGACTGAAAATAGGGTAGGGTTCAGAGTTATTGTGCATAGGGTCTCTATGAGTCACAAGTAACTTGACAGCACAAAACCACATATGCATATATGTATATGCATAAAAATTTATGTTGTTGTTGTATACCATCGAGTAAAAATCGACCAATAGCTGATCCTCTAGTGGGTTTTCAGAGGCAGTTAAGTGCACAAGAGGAGATTGCCCATCTTTCTCCCAAAGAGCAGTTGGTAGCCTTGGACTGCATGCCTTTGGGAATGTAGCACAACTTCTTGCCACTAGGCCACCAGAACTCCCTAAATATATATTATATAAAGATACGTGGGGTGTTGTGTTTGAGACAGATAGAGAGATAGAGATAGAGATAGAGATAGAGATGATAGAAATAGAGATAATTGGTTTTTGTTGTTGCTGTTGTTTTTATGTGCCATAGAGTCACTTGGGACTCATAGCGACGTATGCACAATAGCCTTGAACACTTCTCTTTCTCTAGCCAATTTCATGATGTCCTTCTCCAAGGACTGATCCCTCTTTGCCATATACACAAAGTCTGTGAGAAAGAGCTTCAAAATTCTTGCCTCCTAGAAGCAAATTGATTTCACCTTCTCCAGGATAGACCTGTTTGTTTTCTTGGCAATCTATGGTATATTCCGTTCTCTTCATTAGCACCACAATTAAAAAGTACTGATTCTTCTTCTATCATCCTTAGTCATTGTTCAGCTCTCTGATGCATAGCAAGTAACTGTGGAGACTATTGCCTGGATCAGGTGTACCTTAGTCTCTAGAATGACATCAGTGCTCTTAAGGACTCTGGTGAAGTCTCTAACAGTAGATTTTCCCAATGCAATTAATCTTTTATTTTCCTGACACCAAGAGTGTCAACTGTGGAGCCAAGCAAACTGAAGCTGTTAACAATCTCCTATCAAGATACAGGAGAGAAGATGGAGATTGTTAACAGTTTCAACTTGCTTGGTTCTACAGTCTACACTCTTGTATCAGCAGCCAAGAAATAAAAAAAAAACCACACCAAATTGCACTGGGAAAGTCATGGTACTCTGGACAATGACTAAGGATGAAAGAAGAATCAAAGCCTTCAAAATGTGTGTTGGAGAAGAGTTTTGAATGTATTATCTACTGCCAAGAAAACAAATAGGTCTGTCTTAGAGAGGGTGAAACCGAGTCTTTTCTTGGAGGCTAGGATTTTGAAACTCTGTCTCATAAACTTTGGGTGTGTGATCCTTGGAGAAGGATATCATGCTCAGAAGGAGGGAAGGACAGCACAGGAGAGAAAGAGCCCAGATGAGACGGAATGATACAGTGACTGGGGTAATGAAGGTTGGTGTGCTGGAATTAGTGAGACTGGTTCAGCACTGGGAAGGGTTCAGAGCTGCTGTACATCGGGGTGCTATGGGTCTATGTGACTTGATGACACATAACAACAACAAAATCATGATATTGCCAATTCAGCCAGTGGAGAGAATCTTTGTGGTCTTGATATTGAGCTTTAATCCATTTTGAAGGTTACAGTCCTTGACTTCTCCAGCAAATGCCTCAGGTTCTCCTCAGTTTCAGCAAGCAAGTTTGTGTCATCTGTGTAATGCTGATTGTTAAAGAGTCTTCATTCAGTCCTGTTGCTACACTCCTCCTCATATATCCCAACCTTCCCAATGATATGTTCCACATATTGATTGAAAAGGTATGGAGATAGGATACATCCATGGAATACACATTGCTTCATTTTGGACCACGCACTGTTTCTTTGCTCTATTCTGAAGACTGCCCTTGGTCCAAGTATAGGTTTTACATAGGAATAATCAAGTGTTCTGAAATTCTTATTCTTCTCAGAGTTAGGCACAGTTTGTTGTGATCCACACACAGTCAAACCCTTTCTCATAGACAATTAGCAGAGGTCAACATTCCTCTGATACTCTCTGATTTCAGCTAAGAGCCTTCTAACATTGGCTATAATGTCCCTAGAGCCACTGTCTCTTTTATATATAGTTTGTACATCTGGCAGTTCTCTGTTGATGTACTATTTCAATTGTTTTTGGATAATTTTCAGCAGAGCTTGAATACGATATTAATGATAATGTTCAATAATTTCCACACCCAGTCAGATCACCTTTTTTTGGTAAGAAATACAGATCTCTTCCAGTCTGTAGACCAAGTCTGTTGTCCTCTAAGTTTCTTGGATCAACCTGATGAGTGCGTTTAGAGCAGTATATGTTTGTTGAAATATGTCAATTGGTATACCATCAATTCTTGGAGCCTCATTTTTTGCCAATTCCTTCAGAGCAGCTTGAATTTCCTCCTTCATCACAATTGGCTCTTGATCATATATTCTCTCATGAAAATAGTGTGTCAGCCAATTCTTTTTGTTACAGTGACTTTGTGTACTCTTCTCTTGATGCTTCTTGGGTCATTCAACGTTCCATCCACAGCAGAATTTTTCCACTGTTGTCACTGTTGTTGTTAAATACTGTTGAGTCGTAGATGATTCATAGAGACCCTATGAACAAAAGACCTGAACACTTGTATAACTTTCATCGTTTCTCTACATTCATAGGGTTTCCAGAGGCAAGCTATTTCAGAAGTGGATGCCAGTCATGCTTCCAAGCTTGTTTTAATCCAGTAGCTCCACCAAACACTGTCCACAATGAGTGATCATTATTGCATTCAATACGTCAGTGTCACAGTGTTTAACATCACAGCAACCACCAGTTACCTCTGTGCTGCAAATGGACAGACCAGTGCTGTACCACTTAGAAGAATGTTTGATAAAAAATAATTAAAACCAGGCCTGAGAGCCGCAGATTAAAATAACCCACCTTTGGCTTGATAGCGTAACCTTCTATCCACTAGGCCAACAGAGCTCTCTCTATGTTTTTGTTATTGTTAAGTGCTGTTGAGTCATAGACAACTCATAGCGACCCTGTGAACACAAGAGCCGAACACCTGTATAACTTTCATAATTTCTCCAAGTTCGTAGAGTTTCCAGAGGCAAGCTATAGGTTTAAATTTGTTCTTCAGTTCTTTTAGCTTAAGAAATGCTAAGCAAGTTCATCCCTTTTGATTTTCCAACTCCAGCTCTTTGAACATTTCATTTAATCCTTTGCTTTTTATCCTCTTGTGCAGCCCTCTGAAATCTTTTGTTCAGCTCCTTGACATCTTCATTTCTTCCCTTTGCTTTGGCTTCTCAGCAGTCTAGTGCAATATTCAGAGCATCTGCTGACAACCGTATTTATTTTTTTTCTTCCTCTGTCTTTGTAATGACCTTTTGCATTTTTCCTGGATGATATTATCACCACTGGGCTAACCATCATGATAGATGGAGCTTGTTAATAATTTCAGCTTGCTGTGGGCCATAATCAACTCTTTAAAAACTAGCAGCCAGCAAATAAAAAAAAATGGATTAGGAATATCTGTTGTCAGGAGCCTCTCAAGAGTGCTGAAGTGCAATGATGTCAGTCTAGAGACTAACAGGAGCCTAAGCTAATCTATGGTCTTTGCAATTACATGCTATGAGTCAGGGAGCTGGACAACGAATAAGAATAGCAGAAGAATTGATGTCTTTGAGATGTGGTACTCGAGAAGAGTATTGAACGTACTATGGACCAACAAGAGAACAAACAGATCTGTCCTAGAGAAGGTGAAACCAAGTTGCCCTCTGGAGGCAAGGATTTTGAAGCTCCATTTGTCATATTTTGGGCTTGTTACAAGGAGGGACCATTCCTTGAAGAAGGATATCATGCTTGGAAGGGTGGAGGGACAACTCAGGAAAGGAAGACCCTGGATGAGAAGGATTAGCACAGTGGCAAGTGTGTCAGATACAATGAGATTGGCTCAAGAATGGACAGGGTTCAGAGCTATTGTACACAGAGTCACTACGCGTCACAGGTGACTTGATGACACTTAACCAAAAAAAACCAAATTAAGAAGCAGGACAGGCCAAGGAAATGCTTTGTCTTCAAAAATGATAGGGAAAATGGAAGAATATTGTTAGATATAGAAGCCATAAGAAGAGTCTCTCAGGTCAGTTGCTGCTGTTGTTAGGTGCTGTTGAATCAAGTGTGACCCATACGAACAACAGAACAAGGGAATATTACTTGATTTAAAATTAAGAAGGGAGGGCATCATGGTTATATTCTCTCACCTGCACTACGCAGATAACACAACCTTGCTTGCTGCAAGTGAGGAAGACTTGAAGCACTTGCTCAGAGTGCTTCAAGTTGCAACAGACCAAAGAACGTAGCCTTCAAAACTAATTCCATCTTAATGTCAAGAAGAAAAATTTTTAGCACTGGACCTATGAGCAGTATTGTGATAAAGGGAGAAAAGACTGAAATTATCAACCACTTCCCCTTGCTTGGATCCACAATCAACACCCTTGGTACCAGTAATCAGGAAATCAGGAGATGTAGTGCATGGGATTGAAAGATCATAGGGTCACTATGAGTCGCCTACGACTCTGCGGCATTTAATAACAAAAACAACATTGTGTGGGAAACTCTGCAGATAGCAACCTCTCCAAATTATTGAGGATTATTGATTCAGGCCATGGTATTTCTGATCATTTGCTATGCATCTCAGAGCTAGACAAGGAGAATTGATGCCTTTGAACTGTAGGGAGTGCCAAAAGAACAAACTAATACGTCTTGAAATGGTGCAGCCAGAGTACTCTTTGGAGACAAAGATGATTAGGCTTCAACCTCACATACTTCAGGCATGTTGCTAGGAGGGGCTGTTCCTTGGATAGGGATATGATGTTCAGAAAGATAGAGAACTGGCAAGGGCAAGGAAGAACCTCAACCAGGTGGATTGACACAGTGACTGCCACAATGAGCTCTAATGTGTCAGAAAGTGTGAGAATGACCCAGAATGGAACAGGGTTCAGATCTGTTGTCCATAGGTTCACTTTGAGTACTACTTGACTCAAAAGCACCTGACAGTGACAGCAGCTCTTTAAAGTGCTAAAGAAAAAAGATGTCAACTTAAACACGAAGGCATGCCACATGCTGTCCTTGCTGTTTTCAATTGCACCCTATGTATCTGAAAGCTAAATTATCATTAAGGAAATCTGAAGAAAAATTGATGCTTCTGAGTTGTGATGTTGGTGAATGTAATGAATACATACCATGGGACTTCCAAAAGAACAAACAAATCTATCTTGAAAGAAGGGCAACTAAGGAACTCCTTAGAGACAAGAATGGTGACACTTCCTCTCACACACTTTGGGCATGTTGTCAAGAGGGACCAGTCCTTGATGAAATGAAATATTAGGAAAGATAGAGTATCAGTGAAAGAGAGGAAGACTCTTATTTAAAAGGGTTTGCATAATAACTTCAATATTAGGCCTCAGAATGGAGCAGATTGTGAGAATGGGATAGGTTAGGGCAAGGTTCCAATCTATTGCTAATATCATTTTTCTAAGTCATAATTGACTGATTGGTACCTAACAACATAGGCTATAAATCTTTAGTCTGTTGTTGTGTACTATAGAGTTGGAACCAACCCATAGCTGACCTCTGGTGAATTTTCACAGACAGTTAATTGCAAGGAAGAAGATTACTTTATTTCTGTTGGAGTAGATGGTGGATTCAAACCATATGCCTTCAGAATTCCAGTGCAGCTCCTTACCACTAGGCTATAAGAGTTCTGTTAAATCTTTATAAGATATAAAACACAATATACATGAATGAAGCACAATATATATAAACTATTGGTATACAAACCAATATAAATACTTGTTGGGGAAAAATAAATAAACAATATTTTTTTTAAAAAAATCTTTACATTGTTGTTAGGTGCTATCAAGTTGAGTACAACTTGTAGCAACACAACGAACAAAAGATCTGAACCCTGTTCTATCCTGTACCAGCCTCGTATTTCCTGAGACAGAAGAACCCATTGCAGCAGTCACTGTGTCAATCTACCTGGTTGAGGGTCTTTCTCTGCTTCACTGGGCCTTTACCCTTCTCAGTGTCATGTCTTTTTCCAAGGAATAGTATCTCCTATCTTTCTTTTGTTTAGTGTTCATAAGGTTTTCAAATGCCTGTTATTTAGGAAGTAGATGGCATACTATTGGTATGAGCAGTCAGGAAATAAGAGACACATTGCATGGGGAAAATTGGCAGTTAAGGACTTTTCCAAATTATTGAGGAGTAATGATGTTAGTTTGAGGACTAAGGTGTGTCTGATTCAAGCCATAGTCTTTCTGATTACTAGCTATGCATCCGAGAGCTGAACAATGAGTAAGGAAAACAGAAAAAGTATTGACACCTTTGAGCGATGGTGGTAGAGAAGAGCTCTGAACATTTTATTAATGGTCAAGAGAATGAACAAATATGTCTTGGAAAGGATACAACTGGAGTGCTCTTTGGAGGCACGAATGATGAGGCTTCACCTCACATACTTTGGACATATTGCTAGGAGGGGCTATTCCTTGGAGAAGGACATGATGTTGGGAAGGGTGAGGGTCAGCAAAGGAGAGGAAGAACCTGAACCAGGAGGACTGGTACTGTGACTGCTGCAATGGGCTTTTGTATGTCAGGGAGTATGAGGATGGCACAGGATAGAGCAGGGTTCAGATCTGTTGTTCATAGGGTCTCTAGGAGTGGTACTTGATTCAACTGCACCTAACAACAACAACATCTTTCTCTTGGAGAGTGCTATGTGCATTTAAACTACTAACATTTTAGTTAGCAGTGTTTTATGCAGCAATGTTTTATGAATTATGCAACCATATAATGGATAATGTCTTTGGATAAATGTCCATTTAGATGCATTATTCAATTTTTTATGTAATTTTGTGCTAGTTTATTTACAAAGTCTGACTACATTGTTTTTGAAATCATATTCTTTCAATTTCCCTCATCCTACTCACCCATCAAATTGTACAATCCCATGATTAATACCCCCTGTCCCTCTGCCCATTCTCATCCCTCCGCTTCCATACTCTCCCACCCCTCTTGGATCATTATACTCATTCTACAATAATGATTTTATACAATATTTGTCCTTGTGGGCCTGAGTTAGTTCACTTAGTATAATGCTCTCCAGCCCCTCCTACGCTAGGTAATAATTTATAAAATCATTGCTCCTGCGTACTGCATAGTATTCCATTGTGTGAATGTACAGTAATTTCTCAATCTATTCATTTGTGGTTGGACATTTGGGCTGTTTCCATGTTCTTGTGATGGTGGATAATGCTGCTATAAACATTGGTGTACAGATTTCCGTTTGTCTCAGTTATTTTCTCAGGATATATTCCAAGGAGTGGAATAGCTGGGTCATATGGAATTTCTATGTTCAGCTTTTTTGAGGAAGTGCCAAGCTTCCTTCCAGAACAGTTGTTTCATTTTACAATCCCACCAACAATATATGAGTTACTTTCTTGCCAGATCCGCTCTAACAGTTATGACTTGCTACCCTGTTAAACTTTGCCATTGTTAATGGAGTGAGATGGTACCTCATTGTGGTTTTGATTTGCATCTCTCTTATTGCCAGTGATTTTGAGCATTTCTTCATGTGTCTGTTTGCCATTTGAATATCTTCCACTGTGAAAATTCTTTCCATGTCTTTTGCCCATTTTGTAATTGGATTATTAGTCTTTTTCTTGTAGAGGCTGAGGGGTATTCTGTAAACTTTTGTTATAAGACTCTTGTCTGAGATGGTATTACCAAATGTTTGTTCCCAGTCTGTAGGTTTTCTTTCACCCCGTTGGAAAAAGTTTTTGATGCACACATACATTTAATCTTCAGAAGGTCCCATGCATCAATTTTTCCTCTTCAGATTCTGCATTTCTGTTTGTATTTGGCAGTTTCACTATACCTTGGACTACTGCGTCTAAGTTTGATCTCAGTTTGTCTCTTATGAATGTTATAGTTTTGGGCTTTGCTCTTAGGGCTCTGATCCACCTGGAATTCATTTCTGTGTATGGCGTGAGATGTGGATCCTATTTCAGCTTTCTGCAGGTGGAAGTCCAGTTTTGCCAGGACCACTTGTTTGAGAAGTTATCATTTCCCCATTTGATATCTTTTATTTCTTTATTGAATATCAGTTGCCCATAGATGGCTGAGTCTGTATGATCTTAGCAATTGATGCAGAAAAGGCACTTGACAAAATCCAACACCCCTTCCTAATAAAGACACTCATTAAAATAAGAAAAGAAGGGATTTTGTTAAACATACTAAAAAGTATATATGCAAGACCAAGAGCCGACACCATTCTCAATGGAGAAAGACTAAAAACATGTTTTCTTGGCAACAGGGACCAGACAAGGATTCCCACTGTCACCACTTCTTTTCAACATTGTATTGGAAGTGCTTTCTAGGGCAATACAACAAGAGAAGGAAATAAAAGGCATCCAGACTGGCAACGCAATCCTAATCCAGATACCAAATTAATTTTTCAAGGAGATTGAAAGGGAAATGATTAAAATTATTTGGAGAGGCAAGAGACACCACATAAGCAAAACACTTCTGATAAACAAAAATGAGGTTGGAGGAGTAGTACTCCTTGACTTCAAAGCCTACTATACAGCAGTAGTTACCAAAAGAGCATGGTACTGGTACTATGACAGACACGTAGACCAATGGAACAAAATTGAGCACCCGTTACCCATTTTTAAATGTTCTCTCTTTTTCTTGCAAATTTTTGTTGTTTGAGTCTTCTTTTTTTCTTATTTCCCCTTTTTCTTTTTCTTGTACAGTTTTTTGGTCAGTGATCTCTTTGAAAGTCAATAGCCCAAAATCACAATGTAAACCAGTACTTATTAAAAATATATTAAAATTGTAGAAAGAGAAATTACTGGTTTTTATGAACTGGGCAGATGACAAAATGATTACTGGTAATGGTTAACCTAAACCAAAACTTAGGCTTCTTTTTTTCCTTGATGATCCCCCATCTTGTTTCAGAGGCTGTAAATCTTTATAGGAAGACAGTTTCCTTAATTCTTCAGTGAAGCGATCATTGAATTCAAATTGTCAACTTTCCAGTTCGCAGCTCAATACATAATCCATTATACTACCAGTCCCTTGCCAATGTCTATGGGGATCTTTTTTAAGTGATGAAAATCATTTAGAATTTTATTTTGATGATAATTATATAACCTTGTGAATATACTAACACACATGGATTGTATGTTTGAAACATGCTATATTAATTATATCTCAATTGAAATAATTTCATTTAAAAATTAAAACCACTCATGTGTGTGTTTGACATTTATGTAGTGAGTCAAGATGGGATTGTATGTAACTACTGAAAAATGGTATGGAAGTCCTTCAAAGCCTTATTCACTGAAAATTATCATTATTTTGAATTGGCAGATGGTATCCTCATTGCTGTTACTGTATTGTCATATCAAGTCAACTGAGACTCATAGCAAACCTCTAAAAAGCAGATCCAAACATGACTTTATCCTGTGCTGTTCTCACCATCTCCAGTATAGTTTCTCATTGTTACAGTCACGATGTCAAACCTTCTTGTTGAGTGTCTTCCTCACCTATGCTGACACTCAACCTTTCCAAGTATAACACCCTCAAAGATTAGTCCTTCCTAACAACGTGTACAAAAAATAAGAAATGAAGCTTCACATCCTTATTTTCAAGGAACTCCCTGGTTGCACTTTCTGCAAGACATAATTGTCTGGGGTGGTTTTATTTTTTTGTAGTCCATGAGATATTAACACCACAGCACAAAGGCATCTATGATTCCTCTGTAATCTTTAGTCATTGTGCAACTTTCAGATATATAGCAAATATTGGAAAACATGATGGCTTGTATCAGGTGTACTTTAGTCTTTAAACTGAAATTCTTACTTTTCAGCATTTGAGAGAGGCTCTTTGATAGCAATTTTCCAATTGTGATTTTGTGTCTTTGGACTGTTGGGAAAAAGACATTGATTATAGATCCAAGTAAGAATAAATTATTGACAAATTCAATCTTTTCTCCATCTATTATGATGTTGCCTATTTGTCCAATGGTTAATATTTTTGTTTTATTGATGTTGAGCTATACTTCAAACTTAAGGATGCAGTCTTTGATCTTCTGCAGTAAGTAGTTCAAGTCCTCTTCAGTTTCAGTAAGCAAGGTTGTGTCATCTGCTTAAGGCAGTTTGTTGATGACTCTTCCTCCAATCCTAACACCACATTCTTCTTCAGAATTTCCACAAAAGTGACCTTCACTGTATCCCATTGTAATTTAAAATTATCTTAAAAATAAGTTTGAGGCATTAAATACTAAAGATAGATGACTAGATGAGTTGTGAGATGATATAAAAGATATCAAACATGAAGGAAGTAAAAGATTAGTACAAAGAGAGAGGATAAAGTAAAGATCAAAATGGATGTCATGAGAGAATCTGAAATTTGCACTAGAATCATAAGAAACCAAAACAAAGAGAAGAAATTCCAAAATAAGCTAGTTGAGAAGAAGATTTGAAAGGGTAGCTGGTGAAGACAATAACAAAATGTGAAAAGAGCTGGATTCAGAAAGTAAAAAAGGAATAGAATTTGTCAAGCTGAAAGAACTGAAGAGCAAATTGAAGACTCACATTACAATACTGAAGAATTCTAGGGGCAAAATCTTGGATAATCCAGAAAGAAACAAAAGAAGATGGGAACGAAGTCTAGTGAAAGAAGTTTACACTGCACTGAAGGCATTGGCAAAGAATAAGTCTCCAGGAACTGATGGAATACCAACTGACATGTTCCAACAAATAGTATCTTTAGTGACTCCACTTGGAAGGCTGTCTTTATTTAATCTTATTGAGAACTAGTCGTGTAAAAATTTCCAGGGTTGATTGTCAAAAACAAATTAAAGTAAGTAATTAACTTCAACAAGGAAACAGCAAATTTATGCTCCATGGAATTAATTCAGAAACTTTTCTGAAAAACCAACTAAGAGGGGGAAACAACCAATTCTGGAGAGGGGAAAGCATCGTATTTCCAGAATTTTTACACTCAGTTATGCTAAAATGTCCAAAATTAAACAAAAAAAATTGTTTTATGTATCAAGAAACAAGAAAGCATGCTTCATATACAAAGTGAGTTGCTGTTGTTGTTAGGTGCTGTCGACTTGGGTATGACCCATAGTGACCCTATGAACAACAGGTCTGAATCTCGTCCTGTCCTGTGTCATCCTCACACTCCTCAACACACTAGAGACCATTGTGACAGTCACCGTGTCAATCCACCTTGTTGAGGATCTTCCTCTCCTTCACCATTCCTCTGCTTTTCTGAGCATCATGTCCCTCTCTAAGGAATAGCCCTTTCTAGCAACATGCCCAAAATATGTGAAGTGAAGTTTCATCATCATTGCCTCTAAGAGCAGTCTGACTACACCCTTTCCAAGACACCTTTGTTTGTTCTTTTGGCAGCCCATAAAGTTTTCAGCAGTCTTTTCCAACAAAACAGCTCAAAGATATCAATTTTTCTGTCATGCTTATTCATTGCATAGCAAGTGATCGAAAAGACCATGACCTGAATCAGACGTACCTTAGCCCCCGAACTGACATCATTACTTCTCAATAATTTGGAGTGGTCTCTAACTGCAATAGACTTTCCTTGTGCATGTCTCTTGATTTCCTGACTTCTGGTACCAAGGCTGTTAATTGTGGATCCAAATAAAATGAAGTTGTTGACAGTTTCCATTTCTTCTCCATCTACCATGATGTTGCCTGCTGATCCAGTGGTAAGAATCTTTGTTTTCTTCACATTAAGAAACAATCCATATTAAAGGTTGTATTTTTTTTATCTTTTGCAACAAGTCTTTCTCACTTTAAGCAAGCAAGCTTGTGTCATCTGTATAACATCAGATTTATGATTCTCCCTCCAAACCTGATGCCACATTTCTCTTCATAGAGTCCAGCTTCTCAAATAATGTGCTCAGTATACAGATCACATAAGTATGCAGAAAAGATACAATTCTGATGCACTCCTTTCTTAATTTTAGATCATGTAGTGTTTAAAACGCAGTGAGTGAAGGAAAGAAATTGTTCCCAAAAGAGCTTACCCATCAAATTTACTACAAGAAGGCTTTAATAAGGTATTTCAAAAACATCCAGAGAACTAAAAGAGTAGTTCTAAAGTGCTAAAAAGGGTATGAAAACAGGATGTACTCAAATGCTCTTGTTAAGTGAGATCATATTGCTTCAAATTCATGGTGACCGCACGTCTAACAGAACTAAACAATGCCATGCTTTGTAACATCCTCACACTCGTTGCAATGTTTGCGTGCATTGTTACAGCCACTGTGTCAAATGATCTTGTTGAGAGTCTTCCTCTTTTCATTTGCTCCTTATTTTACCAACCAATGTGTGTTCTCCAGGATTTAATCCCTCCTGGTAATGCATGGAAAGTAACCAAGGTGCTCTTGCTTCTAAAGACTATTCTGAATGTACTTTTTTCAAGACATAGTTATATTAAGAAGTCTTCTCCTGTGTAATTAAAATGTTTCATTTCTTCATTGTTCTTCTTATACATTGTCCAGCTTTCACATACATATGAGGGTATTGAGAATATAATGGCTAGAGAGAGGTATATCTTACTAATCAAAGTGACATCTTTGCTTTGCAATATGATAAAGATTTTTGCAGCAGAACCAATGCATCACATTGTTGGATTTCTTGACTGCTGCCACCCATAGTGGGAATTTATTGCTATTCTAAATAAAATTAAATCACTGGCAACTTCAATATTTTCTGTTTCTCATGATGTTGATATTGGTTCAGTTGGGAGGATTTTTGTTTTTATTATTTAGACATTTTATGGTTTAAAGTATGAAAAAGAGTCCATCAGGGTTGTAACTCTTTGCCATAGTTATTCAATTTGAGTGATGAATCCAAGAACCTGGACTATATGAGAAAGAATTTGGCAGTAAGATTGGAGAAAAACCAATTAAACCATTTGCAGCATGCAGATTACACAACTTCGCTTAAAGAGAGAGAACTTGAAAATTAAAGACTATGGCTTTCAGTAAGGGTTACATCTCAACATAAAGAAAACAAAAATCCTTACTTCTGGACAAATAACCGCATCTCTGGTGACTGAGTGGTGAGGAGCCACGTCACCAATCGGAAGGCAGGTGGATCAAATCTACCATTAGCTTTGTGGAAGAAAGAAGGATAATCCCCTTCCATGCAATTTTCTGCCACTGAAAACCCACTGGAGAGTCAGCTATGGGTCAGTTCCAACTCAGACAGCAATCAAAGGTCCCATCAATAAAGATGCAGAAAGTGTACAAAAAAAACTCAATATAAATTTTGGAGTTATGAAGCAGAATAATTAAAATGAAAAATTCACAATCAGGTTCAAATCAAGTCTCATCACTGGGGGGAAAAAGAATTCACAAACTGGAGATAGGCTTATAAAGATAATCTAGTCTGAAACATAGAAAAGTGGGGGGGGGGAAGAACATAAGTAAAAAGACAGCTTCAGAGATCTTAGGACAAAATTTAGCATTCCAGCAAGAACCTCAGAAAGAGAAGAGAGATCTAATAGGACAGAGAAACATTTAAAGGGATAATGGAATAAACTTTTTCAAATAATTTTATTAAAATATTAATTTATAGTTCTTGTGGCCTAGTGTCAAGAATTGCAATGCAATCCAAAGGTGGGTGGTTCTAATCCATCAGTTGCTCCATGGGAAAAGGATGGAAATCTCTTCCCATGTAATTAATTGCCTCTGAAAACTGCTGGAGGGTCAGCTATTGGTCATTTCCTACTCTATGGTACACAACAACACATTTAAAAACTTATTACACTTAATGCAACAAGTACACTCAGGCAGATCCACATATAAATATAACAATCAAGCTATACAAAGACAAAAAGCCTTAAAAACATCAATAGCTAAAAGACAATATGTTCAAAGGAGCCTCACTAACACTAAATTTCTTAAATAAAATATTAACTTCATATTGCATATTCAGAGCACTGTAAAATAATGTTGTTGCTGTAATGTACCTTTGAGTGGCCTGCAACTCAGAGTGACCCTATGTACAACAACCCTAAACCCTGATCTATCCTGTGCCAACCTCACTGTCTCTGACACACCTACCCCTCATTACCCCACTGACTGAATCAGTCCATCTCCTGCACTGTCCCTCCACCCTCTCAAGTATGATGTCTCTCTCCAAGCACTGAATCCTCCTTGCAACATGTCCAGAGTATGTCAAACAAAGTTTCAGAATGCTTGACTCCAAGGAGCAACCTGGTTTCACCCTCTACAGGTCAAACTTGTTTGGTATATTCAGTACTCCTGTCCAACACCACAGCTCAAAGGCATCTATTCTCCTTCTATCATCTCTAATCATTGTCCAGCTCTCTGATACATAGCAAGTGACTGTAAAGACCATGGCCTGGATCAGGCACACCTTAGTCTCCAGACTGACATCATAGCTTTCCAGTACTGTGGAGAGGTCTCTGACAGCAGGCTTTCCCAATGCAATTCATCTTTTAATTTCATGGCTGCTGGTGCCAAGAGTGTTGATTGTGGATCCAAGCAAACTTAAGCTGTTAACAATTTCAAATAAGAATTTAAAAGACTCAAATATAAGTTTTAAAAATTATCAAATAATAAAAAATAATAGACAATTAAAATTCTGTGTTTAGGAATACTATGCTTCAAAATTAATGGATCTATTACAATTTTTCCATATAAACAAAATCTGAGATAATTGTTCCCCTAACAAGTCCTACAAGAAATAATATGAGCATTTAAGCTGAAATGAAAGAACAGTAGAATGTGACTCAAATTCGTGCAAAGAAATTAAGAGCATTGCCAAAAACAACTGCTTAATCTTGTAAATATAAAAACAATGTTGTACATTATTGAAATGAAGTTGACATTAACACCCATTGTAGTTATTCTTTTTGGTAGGTGCCT
Source organism: Elephantulus edwardii (assembly GCF_000299155.1). Lineage (NCBI taxonomy): Eukaryota > Metazoa > Chordata > Mammalia > Macroscelidea > Macroscelididae > Elephantulus > Elephantulus edwardii. The sequence goes on from NW_006399947.1 coordinate 65,611, forward strand.
TAGAATCATTACAACCCCTAAAGATCGCATGAATAAAGGTCTTCAATTGTTCTATACTGTGCCATTCTCACAATCCCTGTTATACTCAATTCCATTGTTAGATTATTATAAGTATTCTGGGTTTCCCATTTTCTCGATGTTAACCATAATTTGATGTTATACACATAGTCAAAAGCCTTTGCATTGTCCAAAAGTACAATTAAACATCTTTCTGGTGTTCTCTTCTTTCAGCCTTATCCATTTGACAGCAGCAATGATATCCTTCATCCACTGCCTCTTCTGAATTCAGCTTGGATTTCTGTTTCCTGTCTATGTACTATTTCAGACATTTTTAATTAACCTTCAGCAAAAATTTTACTTGCATATAATATTAATTACATTGTTAGATAATTTCCATGTTCTGTTGAAGCACCTCATTTTAGAACAAGAACAAACATGGATCTCTTCCATTCAGTTGGCCAGGCAGCTGTCCTCCAAATTTCTTGGCATAGACAGTAACCACATCTAGGGCTGCATCGTGCCCACTATTACTTCATCTTTTCAGATCCTCACTGGATTTTTGCTAATTCCTTCACCCCCTCCCTCCACCCACCAAACTCTACGAGAATGTGTAGAATTCACCATGAATTCACCATCACCACCCTCAGACCCCCTACGCTCTCATTTCCCTCTTTGGACATTTATATATGAGACCTTATTTTTTGCCAATATTTTGAGTGTAGTTTGAACTTCCCCCTTCATTACCATTGATTTTTTATCATCTGCTATAGCCTGAAATGGTTCAGTGTCAACCAATTCTTTTTGATACAAAGACTGTAGTCTTTCTTTCTTCTCTTGCTATTTCTTGAATTTGTTCAAGTCTTTCAGTGTGAGAAATGTCACACAAAATCTTCCATTTTTGTATTCTAATTGCAGTTTTCCACCTTTTACAATACTACCTTCTTTTGTCTTCTTGAGCTCTCCTTTAAATGCTTCTGTTCAATTTGGTTTTGTTTTATTTTCTCAGCATTCCCTCACTTTTCTTTGGCTTCTTTTCATTCCAGTGTAGGTTTTAGAGTTTCTTCTGACATCTATTTTGATTTTCCCCCCTTCTTCCTTGTCTTCATAAGGAATTTTTACTTTCTTCATAGATGATGTCTTTAATTATCCTTATACATTTCACAATGTACATAGAGGAAAGTAAACTTAAAAAAAAAACACAAAGAAGAAAGCAGACACAAGAGGAATCATGGTAGCACTGTGGCTAATGCAATCAACTGCTAACTGAAATACCAGTAGTTCAAACATTAGACACTTTATTAGAGAGGAGATGGTGACCACTCTGCTGAAGAGGAGAGAAAACAAATCCTGAGGTGCTGCCAAAGTTCTGACTCTTAAGATGGGTGCTCTTTTTCCTTAACAGTTGCCATCAAGTCCACAGTATGTTGAAAGGCAAACCAATTATGAATTAAAGTGTCTGTGTTCGTGTTCGTGTGTGTGCACGCAAGTTGACAAGAAGTGGATTCTGACTCATGGCAACTTCATCTGAGTCAGGAATTTTGCTCTGGAATTCAGAAACAGCTTTTTTTTATATGGTCATTAGGACTTTCTTCTGGGATGCCAAGCCTAACCTTTCATTTCACAACCAAGCACAGTGACTGTCTGAAACAATCAGAAATTCCCCTCACTTCCTGAAACTCAAAACCTCAAATTTATTGTTATGAAGTGAGAATTAACTCATAAGTTAATGTCCAACAAGTTTTTGGAGGCCATAAATCACATAAGATGAGATTACTTATCTTTCTCCTATAGATTTGAATTGTTGTTGTTGTTAATTTAAAAAGTCAGAGAGATGACACCTTCGGGTTAGCAGTGCAACTTCCTACAAATTCGGCCACTTAGGTAAATTTAATTTCTGAAAATGTACTGATTTGTGCATATATAATATACATGCTTTTCTCTATACATGCTATGTGCATATATTCTATTATAATAATTTTTTAAAAATAAATTTTCATTTTATACTAGTTTGCTTACCCATCTTCCCAGGTAATCGAAGACGCCAAAACCCTGCGACATTCGTTCCAGTAGGACGCTCAGAGGAGGGGTTAGGCATCTGACTAGCTGAAGTTGGGCAGCCTAGAGGACAGCCTCAGACCCCGCAGACCCATCCTATCTTGCCAGGTAATCGAAGACGCCAAAAGCCTGCGACATCCATTCCAGCCCTCGGGCCTGTGGTCCTCTGGCCAAGAAAAGCCTATCTACACACCAGTTCTACAGGATGCATCACCTTTGACCGGGAAACATTACTACTAAACTACAGAGACACTGATCTCAACATAAGGTGTTTGAAATCACAGAAGCCATGGAAGTTTCATATATAATTTATTAGATGGAGGGCTGGTCAAAGGGAGATAGATGTGAAGGGAGGGAGTAGAAGTGGATGGGTACCCTGGTGGATGGTGAAGCAGGAAATAAGTGGGTAAAGACACGTGTGAGAAAGGCAGGGACAACACTGACACTAAAGTTAACTCCACAATAAGGGATATACCTTTAACTTGCTGGTCTGTCTGATACTTCTCTAAATCTGAACATTCACATTGACACAGACTAGGAAGAAGGATTGGCCATCCACTTCTGAAATA
>NW_006399947.1:70894-89502 GCF_000299155.1 Elephantulus edwardii
TGGGATAATTGGGATGGGAGTGTCAGAGACAGTGCGATTGGCACAAGACAGAGCGGAGTTTAGGGCTGTTGTACATAGGGTCGCTATGAGTCACAGGCGACTCGACGGCACATAACAACAACAACAAGTTTGCTTACAAAGTTTGTATACAATTTTTTTCACACCAGATCTTTCCCATCTATTTTCACCACTCTGTTCCCACCCTGCTCGCCACCCCCATCTCCACTACACCCCCGCCCCCCCATGGATCCTCATATCCATTTTACTAGTTATTTATTTCTACAATGATGGTCTTAAACAGTTTTTGTTCTTATAGGATTGAGTTAGTTCACTTAGTATAATGCACTCCAGTCCCTCCCAAGTTGCGTAGTAATTTTCAAAATCCTTGCATTTGCATGCTGCGTAGTATTCCCTCGTATGAATAGACCACAATTTCCTGTTACATCTGATTGTGATTGGGTGTTTAGGTTGTTTTGTTCCCATGTCACAACTATGAACATTGGTGTACAAATGTTTGTTTGTGTCTCATTTCTAATTTTCTCAGGGTATATTCCAAGCCGTGGAATAGAAGAGACATATGAAATTTTTATTTTCAGCTTTGTGAGGAAATGTCAAACTGCCTTCCAGAATGGTTTTATCATTTTGCAATCCTACAAACATTGTATGAGAATTCCTATCTCTCCACATCCTCTCCAACATTTATTAATTGCCTTGTTAAATTTTGCCACTGCTACTGGGGTGAGATGGTATCTCCTTGTGATTTTTATTTGCATTTCTTTATTGCCAGTGATTTTGAGCATTTCTTCATATGTCTGCTGGCCATCTTCCTCTATAAAAAGTCTTTCCATGTCTTTAGCTCAATTTGTAAAAAAATCTTGGAATACAATTACAAAAAGAAAGAACAGTCTATTCATAGCCTTATCAGCCCATTTACGCCACATGGCTATTGTTAATAATTTAGATTATCTTTTGTATCACATTTATGAGTACATCAATAGATACTTTGCTTTGTTATAACGATAAAATTATACTATAGTCTCTATTTTACAATCTGCTTTTTTATTTGGCAATATGTAACAACCATCTTCACTTGTCAATGTAAAATATGCTATCATTTATTATTTTTGGAGCATATTCAATTCTATTATTATTGTACATATACTAATTTATTTAACCAGTCCTTTGTTGCAGGATATGAGAGTTGCTTCTAGTTTAGCTTTTTACATGAATTGTTATAAGGTGAATCATTATATTAATCTCTAATTTTACTTTTTAATCTAAGAGATACAATGCTGGGTCAAAAAGGAATGCAAGTGTGAACACTTTTAAGGCCTTTGGTACATGTTTTAAAATTTTCCTCTGAAAAAAAGTTGTACCAAAATTGCACTCCCATCAAAAGTTTATGGACAGGCTCATTTCTCTTGCCAAGATTGGGGATTATGGTTCTTGTTCATATTTTCCATTTAACTGGGCCAAATAAATTATATCTTGATTTATTTTGTACTTTTTATTACTGGAAGAGCTGAACATTGCTTTCATATGTGCCTTAGCCATTTATAATTCTTTTGTGAATTTCATGTTTATATGCCTTTTACATATTAAATATATCAATCCTTTGTCAACTTTCTATTTCAATTCTTATTTCCCAGTTAGCTCTTTGTCTGTTGGTTTCTTCATACACACTTGTGGATATAGACCAAATATTCTATGATTTTTCTATCAAGAAAGTACTTATTTAATGAAATTTTTTTTCTAAACAATTGCTTCATTTACTCCCATTCAAATCCATAATATATTTAGATTTTATTTTTATGCATGGGTATGACAAGAATCTAAATGTTCGGTTTCTAATAAATGGACATTTCTCTTCATTTGTTGAGCAACCCTGTATAGACCACTCTTGTGGAGTCATTTCTGGCTCCTAGTGACTCTTCCTTGGGTTTCTAAGGCTGGAAAACTTTATAGGAGAAAACCATCCGTCTTTCTCCAGCGGAGCCCCTGGTGGATTCAAACTGCTGATCTTTTGGTTGCAGCCTGATGTGTTACATGGTAGGCCCTTGTGGCTGCTATTACTTTCTAGGAATTTATTTTTCAAAAAATAGGAAGCATTTACTTTCTTCCAAACTAAAGATGAGAGTTTTTAAGATAACAGTTAATACTTTATTCAAAAAACTTGAAACAAGAATTTATGAGGATTCCAAGTCTCTTTAGTCTTTTTCTGTATAAGATGTTAACTCTGTGTCTTCCAATGATCTCCAAATTATTGAATATTGCATTTTTATTCAAATAGCATGCTTGCTATCTGGTTCCCCCCATCCCCAACCATGTTCTCACTCAGGTTTTTTTTGGTAAACATGCCATGGTGGTTTCTTTGTTTAAACAAACAAAAAGTTAACAAAGGAAAATAGTTTGGGAGACCAATTAGTTGGCCAAGAGAATTTTCTGCCTGTTATTTCTACGGAAGTGGGAACTCTCAAATTATGCTCTAATTGATATGTCTTTCTATTTGAGGGCACTAAACGGACGAGGGTGGGGTTCGTGGCACACTCCATATGGTCTTGAGCATTTAAAGAGAAAGCTGCACTTCTCTGGCCATTCAATTCCTGTAATGGTTACTCAGGAGAAAGACAATCTCTTCCTGGGCCATTTACAGCCTTGGAAACACAATGGAGGGGCTGCTGTTAGTTCTTTAGCACAAAAATTTTGAGTTTCTGCATCCAGAGAAGGAAGAGGTATTCCTTGTGGCCAAGATTGTGCCATTTGCCCATAACATGTCCTACAAATGATGTCTCTGTTAATGGTTTTGTTGCCAAAATTTAGGGGTTGAGAGGTGTGTATGTGATAATTTTCAGAAAGAAACAGAAGCTCTATAAATTTTTTAATAGTTAATGTGAGAAATCTTGCTTCTCTGTCCTCAAACTCTAGATTACTTACTGTCTAGGATAAAAATAAGAATTCTTCTCAAAAGGAATATTTTAAAGACACTCGAACTTTCTATTAACGAGTAGAGTCATAGCTTCTACTTCCTCCTCAGCTGCTAACATTGGAAAACTTGTAACATTGTTTCCTTGCATTTTGTTTTGCCATATGCCATTGACTGTCACTTTTCACAAGTTAAGAAACATGTTATTGCTTTGTTTATTTTGTCAGTCTTTGGTATTCTCTGGAGGGAAATTATATATCTGTGTTTCAGTGGAATAGATTTAATCTGTTTGTCGTGTTTTCTCTAGGCTCACCTAACTCTTGTCTCTCACAGTCAAAGGTTTTCTCTTTTCCTTGCTTTCAAAACAGGCAAATTTTTTTAAAAGGTGATTAAAAAAACAGACCAATTTTACTCAGATTTTGGGAAATAGGGATTTTTAATCATATGCTAGTAGGCAATAGAAAATATTATTTTAAATTACATAGCATTGAGGTTTTCCCATACAGAGGAAAGTTGCTTTAAAAATTTTACTTCATTCTCCAAATTATTTTTATCTATTTGTAAACTGTGTATCAATACACTTATTGGCTGTCCTTTTTATCATTCTGATAATAGTTGATCCACAGATCTCTTTAATTCTTTCATAAAAGTAATACCTACTTCCCTGCGGCACAAGTTACATTGCACATGTAGTGACTGAGGTTGGCATCAGAGACCAGTCTGTAGAAAACATGTCTTCTCCAAACAGTGTACCTGATTATTAATTACCTTATGTTCAATAATGGGGGTGGATTTAGATATCCTGATTATATTGCTGAAGAGGAAATGAGTGCACCAACTGAATTATTTACTGGGAATGTTGTTCACGTATATTTTGTGAAGACATACATATGTTTCCTATCACTTAAAACATAAGGACATAGGATACTCTCCGTTTGTTTTCTATAAATTGTACTTACCTTTAGATTGCTTCTTTAAATATTTATATAGTAGGGAGCTCTGGAAGGGTAAAGTGTGGGGAACCATGCTGCAAACACAGAAGGGCAAGCTTCTCTGGTGGTCTGAACCCTCCCACGACTCCAAGGAAGAAAGATGGGCCATCTGCTCCCATGCAATTTACAGTCTCTAAAGCTCAATAGAGGTTCAGCTTTCATTCTGTCCTGACTTAACAGAAAGAAAGTAAGGAGACCCTTCACATCACATTCTTAACTGTATATAAATGTTATGCTACTACCCTGGAGGTGTAGTGTGTAATGAACTGGGCTCCTAACCAAAAAGTAGAGGGTTTGAACACAGAAGTAGCTCCACAGAAGAAAGATGAACAATTTCCATTTTAGATTTACAACTTCAGAAATCCAGTGGAACGTCACTTTGGGCCAAAACCAATTTGACAGATATTGGTGTGCCAACGGTGTCTCTCTGGAGGCTAAGGTGCGCCTGATACAGGCCATAGTATTTGCAATCGCTTGTTATGCATCAGAGAGTTGGACAATGACTAGGGAGGACAGAAGAAGAGTGGATGCTTTTGAGCTGTGGTGCTGGAGAAGGGTACTGAATGTACCATGGACTGCCAGGAAAACAAACAGATTCATCTTGGAGAGGATTAAACCAAGCTACTCCTTGGAGGCAAGGATTCTGAGGCTTCGTCTGACATACTTTGGACATGTTGCCAGGAGGGACGGGTCCTTGGAGAGGGACATCATGCTTGGGAGGGTTGAGGGACAACGCAGGAGGGGAAGACCCTCTATGAGATGGATTGATTCGGTGACTGGGGTAATCGGGATGGGTGTGTCAGAGGCGGTGCGGTTGGTGCAGGATAGAGCAGGGTTTAGGGCTGTTGTGCATAGGGTAGCTATGAGTCAGAAACGACTCGACAGCACATAACAACAACAACAAATGGCGATGACTATGATTCATAGCAACACTATAAACAACGGCTCTAAATATCGCTTATCCTGAGCCAGTCTGTGATGTACCTGATCCCATTGCCACAGTCCCTGTGTCAGTCCATTTCATCCAGGGTCTTTATGTTCTGTGCTGACCCTCTACCTTTTTGAGCATGATGTCCTTCTCCCAGCACTGGTCCCTCCTAGCAACATGCTCAAAGTGTATGAGACACAGCTTCAAAATCCTTACCTCCAATGAGCAAACTGGTTTCACTCTCTCTAGGACAGACCCGTTTGTGCTCTTGGCAGTCCATGGGGGGTTCAATACTCTTCTCCAGCACCACAGCTCAAAATCATCAATTCTTCTTCTGTCATCATTGGTCATTGTTCAGCTCTCAGTTGCATAGAGCAGTTGAGAAGACGATGATCTGTATCAGGCACCCCTTAGTCTTTGGACTGACATCATTACTCTTTAGCACTCTAGAAATGTCCTTGACAGCATATTTTCCCAACTTCTCTTTTGATTTCCTGAGTACTGGTGCCAAGGATGTTGATTATGAATCCAAGCAAGACAAAATCATTAACAACCTCATTCTTTCCTCCATCTATCATGATACTACCTATTGGCCCAGTGGTGAGAATCTTTGTTTTCTTGACATTGATATTGAAGACTGCAGTTTTTATCCTGCAGCAAATGCTTCAAGTCCTTCTCAGTTTCTGTGAGCATAGAGTCATCTGCATAAAACAGGTTATTGATAAGTCTTCCTACAATCCTGATAGCATATTCTTCTTCAAAATAATCTGTTCTGATACAGTTTCTGATAGAAATGAAGGTATATCTATCTGATCTATGGTCTTCTCAGTCTTCTCGGTTGCTTGCTATGTATCTGAGAGCAGGATAATGAATAAAGATAACAGAAGAAATAATGCCTTTGAGTTGTAGTGTTGAACAACTACTATGGAGAAGGGAATTGAGCATCCCATGGAGTACCAAGAAAATGAACAAGTATGTCCTAGAAAGGGTGAAACCAGTTTGCTCCTTGGAGGCAAGAATTTTGATGTTTCATCTCACAAAGTTTGGGCATGTCACCAGTAAGGACCAGTCCTTGGAGAAGGACATCCTGCTTGGCAGGGTAGAGGGTCAGCACAGAAGAGGAAGACCCTGGATGAGATAGATTGACACAGTGACTGTAGCAATGAGGTCAAGTGTGTTAGAAACATTGAAGTTGGCTCAGAAAAGGGCAATGACAGAGCCATTATTCATAGGATAACGATGAGTCATAGTAACTTTGACTGCACGTAACAACAATGAGCTGCCTCTAGGGTATTCTCTGAAAACATAGAGAAATACCAATTGAACAAAATTTGAGTACCCTGATGAATAACCTCACAACTCTTGGTAGGAAGTCACTTAAATTTGAATTCCACTACCTTCCTCTATAAAAGGAAACCTAGAAGTACTGAAAGTGTGTGATTGCTACTCAAAAAAATCATTGGTTACAGGCCACACCAGCCCCTCAATGAGGCTGTGATAGTATGCTTCTGTAAGGACTGACCCAGATATCCCATTGCTTGGAATTGTGTAGCTATTGGGTCTTAAGAGGCAAGTTCTCCTTGATTTGATTGAAGGTCAGCTGACTTTGCTCACAACTCTGTGTGAGCTACTGGGATTGGAGGTTTCTGACCTGTGGGCGGGAGCCACTAATAGTAGCCAATCAAGACCTAGTGTGCTGGCCTGGGTTTTTTTTTTTCTGGATTTTGTTTATTTTGTTTGTTTGTTTCCAAATCCATTTTGGACTGAGTCTTCAGTTGATTGGAAGCAGGAGTAGTATCCGCTTCCTAAACAGAATGTCTCCAGAAACTCTATGAACTTTGATAAATGTCGATCGTTGTGAAGGCATCAGGCCTTTTATTCATGGGGTCGCTGTGAGTCATGTTCCACTCCAAGGCGATCAACAACAACTTCAGGTGAAGGCACATGTGTGTAGGTGCTGGTTTTTGACAGGTGAGTTCTCCTTAATTTGGCTAAAGGCTGGCTGATTTTGCTCTCAACTGTCAGTGAGCTGCTGGGAATGGAGGGTTCTGAGCTGAAGGCCGGGAGCCTCTTGTTGGAGCCAATCAAGGCCTAGTGTGCTGGCATGGGCTTTGGGGTTGTTTTTGTTTTTGTTTCAAATCCATTTTTAACTGAGTCTTCACTGATTGGAAGCAGGAGTGGCATTCAGTTCCTAAGCAACATGCCTCTGGAAACTCTATGAACTTTGATAAATGTCAGTAGTTGTACAGGGGCTTCAGGCCTTTTGTTCACAGGGTCGGTATGAATCGTGTTTGACTTGAAGGCAAACAACAACAATATTATAGTCCCTTATTGAGGATCTTCTTCTATTCATTGACTGTTTATTGTTGTTGTTGTTGTTAGGTGTCATCAGGTCAAGTGTAACCCATAGAAATCCTGTGAACAACAGGTCTGAACACTGTCCTGTGCCATCTATCACACTCTGACGCGTTAGAGCCCATTGTGCCTGTTACTGTGTCAATCCACATGGTTGAGGGTCTTCCTCTTCTTTGCCAACCCTCTGCCTTTCCACACATCAGAACTTTATCAAAGGAATAGCCTCTCCATCAACCTGCTCGAAGTATGTGAGGTAAAGCTTTATCATCTTTGCTGCCAAAAAAAATCACTCAGGCTGCACTTTCTGCAAGACATCTTTGAATGTTCTTTTGGCCATCCATGGAATGTTCATTGCTCTTCTCCAACACCACAGCTCAAAGGCATCAATTCTTCTGTTAACCTTGTTTATTGTCCAGCTCTCAGATGCATAGCAAGTCATCAGAAAGACAATGGACTGAATCAAACTCACCTTAGTCCTCAATCTGACATCACTATTCCTTAACAATTTGGAGTGGTCCCTGACTGCAGACGTTCCTAGGGCAATACATCTCCTGATATCCTAACTGCTGTTACCAGGGGTGTTGAGTGTGAATCCAAATAACATGAAGTGGTTGACAGTTCTATTTGTTCCCCATCTATCATGAAAGATTGATTGTCCATAGCATCTTTCAATGTTGCAACTTGAGGCTTAAATTCATTTTTCATTTCTCTCAGCTTGAGAAATGCAAAGTGGGTTCTTCCCTTTTTCTCCAATTTCAGCTGTCTGCATTTTCCATTATATTACTTTGCCTTATCTCCTCGAGCTGTCCTTTGAAATCTTATGTTCAGCTCTTTTACTCAGCATGTTTCCCCTTTGTTTTGACTTCTTGATGCTTTAGTGCAATTTTCGGAGTCTCTTCTGAAATCCATTTCGATTTTTTCTTTCTCCTCTGTCTTTGTAATGACCTTTGCTCTCTTCATAGATGATATCCTTGATATGCTCTCACAACCCATTTGGTCTTTGATCATTGGTATTCAACGCTTCAAAAGTATTCTTAAGATGATTTTGAAATTCAGGAATATATTTAAGGTCATATTTTGGTTCTCATGGACTTGTTTTCATTTTCTTCGGCCTCAATTTGAACTTGCACAGGAGCAATTGATAGTCTGACCTACAGTCCACCCCTCATCTATTTTTGACTGCTGATATTGAGCTTCTCTGATGATTTCTTCCACAGATGTAGTCAACTGATTCCTATGCAGTCTATCAGGTGAGATCCATGTATAAAGTCATCATTTGTGTTTTTTTAAAGATATTTGCAATGACTAAATCATTGAAAATGCAATGTTCAATTATTTTATTCTTAACCTCATTTCTGTCACCTAGTCCATACTTTCTGGCTACCATTCTTTCTTCATTGTTTTCAACTTTTGCATTCCAGTCACCAATTCTCATTAACTACTTTGAGTTCATCTGCTTTGACCATTTGTTTAGATGATAAGAAATCTCAGTTTGAGAGTGATTCTAAATTTCAAGCAAACTTGGTGTTTGGTAGACTGTTACTTGAGATATTGTTTGTCAACTAACTGACCAGGTCAGCAGTGGTCAGTATGTTACACATATGTGAACAACAATGTCCTGCAACAACAATGTGTGCATGGTTCTGGCCACTCAATGAAGTCAGTTTTTCCAAAGTTGTGACTGGGCGAGAGCAAATCTCTTCCAACTTACAGCCACTCAACCCGTGTGACAGAGTAGAATTTCTTCATAAAACTCTCAGGCTAAAAGCTTTATGGGAGCAGCACGTTCCTTCTTTCTTCTTTAGAGTCACTGGGCTGTTGCGAACCATCAACCTTTAGTTTAACAGCCACCTGCTTAACAATTTGCACTACTGAGGATCTCTGCAATCTGGAAAGTCACTAAACGGCAGACAAATGTCTTGCTGAACTAGAAGAGTAGCCCCAGCAACATATTCCACAAACACAAGGCAAAACCAGCCAAACTCTGTGTGTCCTGTTCTTTACAGCCTCTGGATTTTATGTTTGTATTCTAAAGAAGGAATATGGTGTGTGTTGAGAGCCTAAGTTTTTAGGAATGATAAAATGATATTTTCCTTCAAAATGTTTTTTTTTTTTGGGAAGCCAATTTACCTCATTGAGATGGGTTGATCCAGTGACTGCAGTAGTGAATGGGCTCAGGTGTGTCAGAGATGATGATGATGATGATGGTGCAGGAATGGACAAGATTCAGGTCTGTCACTCATAGCGTCACTAGGAGTCATACTCAAGAGCAGCTTAAACAAGAGAATTCATCTTTCTATTCTTTCTAAATTTGCTGATTTATAAAGGTAGTTTAATTAAATGTATATAATTATATATATTGAATGAACTTCAAATTCCAAAAATCTCATGCATGCAAGACCAAAAGGATATGTGTGTGTGGGGGGGTGTGTATGCCTTTTAAATGCAGTTTTATGCTGATGTTTTTTCATCCTTGTGGGTTTGATTTGTATGCCAATTTTCAAAAATCTATGACAACTCTCCTAATTGCTAAAACTTTAACTGGAGGGAGGGTGGAGGCGCAAAAGAATGTCTGCAAAGCCTAAAGAAATCATCTCAGGCAGTACGAATTCTATAAACTTTATAATTTGACAAATTGGTTACTCAGAATTCCTCATTCAGCAAATTTGTCTATTTCCCGTGCAGGGATTGCCCGGAGGGTTTTCTGGCCCATCTGTGCCAGTACAAGAACACTGCTGCCTTCACATGAAACTGAGCCTTTTCAGGCTCTGAGCACTGTAAGCTGGGATGGGTGGTGAAGGTGGGGCTATGCCAGCGCCTGTCGCTTCAGGACAGATTGCTTTCTCTGTTGTCCCCACGATACCCCACAGAAGTGCCCAATATCTCTCACCCAGTTCTGCTCTCTTTCCTCTACTTCCTTTGTATCCATTCTAGTCTGCCTCGTCTCAGGTACTTCAAGATTTCCAAAATCTGAGAGACCACTTCACCTAGTCTTGTTGTTCATTGCCATTAAGTCAGCTCTGACTCATAGTGCCTTTACGTGGACAGAATGAAATGTTGCCAGCTTCTGAGATTATAATCCTTGCAAATCAGGAGTTCATCTTCCAACATTATAGTAGACAATGTAGACAGTATTGTTATGTCATCCATCAAGCTTTCACTGGCTAATATTTGGAAGGAGATTGCCAAGTATTTCTAGACTGTTTTAATCTAAAACCTCCATCATGATTGACCTTGTTGGTATTTGAAATATCAGCATCATAGCAACACACAAGGATCACAGGCAAGAGGAGGCCAACTAGTCAAAGCTCCTCACTCTCTCTTCCATAAACCAACTTGGCATAGTATTTGGCTCTCACCATTGAAATCCACCAATATGTGTCCAAAGGCCACTTCCCCCCATTAATTCTTACTGCTTTCTTATCTACATAGGAGTTTGCAACTATAACAAAGTAGCAATGACTCCTAGCAAGCATGCCACTAAACCAGTTAAAAAAATAATGTGCAATAAAATACCTGATTTCTGCTCATGTTGAGGTCATATCCTCTAATTGAGAATTCTGGCTATCATCACAATTATTACATATGGATTATTGCTTTTCCGAGACAGCAAGGAACAACATATAATTTCCTGTAAAATTGGATCAAATAATTACACCTTTGATCGTTCAAAGAGTACTTTACGAATTTATGGGGCTTCCAGATCTCTTTCATTCCTGCCAATTTCAAGTTATCCATAGATGAACAGAAATTGTTGAGGAGGTTAAATAATAAGACCCAAAGATGTTGAATAGATTATAGAGATTTACAATACTGTTTATCCTATAGATATTGGAAAGATTTCTGATCTATTTCATCCGGAATAAGGAACAGTTAGTAAGGAAAAATTGGAGAAGAAATGACAAAACTCTGTTTTCTCACCAGAGTATGAGCATAATTGCAATTCCAGGGACTTTGCTTTGCCTGTTTTTGGATTGCATTCACAAGGGGTCTTGTTTCACATAATAAATTTGGAGCCGCCCCTAAGCAACCATCTTTCTGGAGGAAGAATGTGAGTTGAAAAAAATAAATGTCTGAGATCCTCTGAAAGAAGTCCACAGTGGAGCAGATCTTACACACTGCTGGCTCACTTGACCAGGTGGTAATTTCCCTTTGTAGAACCTGAACTTCCACCACCTTTGACCAAACCTACCAACCCCTCCTCCAGGCTCTTCTGTTCCTTCCCAACAAGCCTCGCAGCAGCATCCGTATTGTCTTCTGAGTGGCAATCTAGGCTGCTTCACTGTCAGAAATGGCTCAGAGGAAGATGGGGGTGTGATTAGCTCTAAATGAAGTTCTAAACCACTGGTACATGAAATGAAACTATTTTTTTCATTCTCTTTTTCTTCTTCCCCTTCCTTTAACCTGAGTTGCTGATGTAAGTGGCTCTAATTTACTTTCCCTGAGAAAACAAAGCAAAATAAAACCACGAGTGGCAAAAAGAGCTCTTTGCAAAGTGTAGTGCTCCTGCTCCTGATAAAAGGGAGTCATTTGCTGCTTTCACGGTGTCAGTATTAATTTCCAAGCAGTCAAAGCCACCGCTAATTTATTTACAGAACAATCTTCTTGCCCAGGAGCCAGGCCGGTGAGGCAGCGGTTTCTAGCCTCCAGCTTTGTTTGTTGACAGGCTGATTTCCCAGAAGGCCATTTCCACCTGTGTTTCTGTTGTTTTTAGTGCGTGTCTCCCTTTCTTCTCCCCCGCCACAGCCTCCCCAATGGCTGCTGAAGGCCCTTCTCATCTCTGGTCTCTCTCATCCACTTCCTCCCTCCAGCCCCAAGGACTCCTGGTAGGGCTTTGCAGCTGCTCTGCACTTACCCGAAGTCTCTGCTGGCAAAGTCCCAGGGGGCACCACGTTTCTTTCTTTCTACGCCCTCCTTTTTTTTTTTTTTTTGTTTCAAGGACAAGATTCAAAAGAATCTGCTACACACAGGTTGTAGGGTGCACCTTCAGATGTACCTTCAAATAAGGGCTGAGTAATTTGCATATTTGTGCTCCTGGAAATCTGTCTGTAAAATTGCCCCCCAAAGCCCATTAAATTCTGCAAAATCGCTCCGCTTTGAGGGCTTCATTATGGAGTCCAATATTGGGCACTGGCACCTCATTGCCAAAGCACTCATCTCCAAAGGCACCTACAATTGAAATTATATCGTGGCTGACTTGGCTCGAGCTCCTTGCATTTCAAAGGGTGGGAGGGCGGGCAGAGGCAGCTGTCTAGCAGACTGATGCTCCCCATGAGCCAGAGCCACACAGGTAATGTATTGAGATGTTTAAAGCACACTTCTGTTAGCTCATACCCCTGCCTCTGCCATCCCAAAGCTTCTCTCCAAGCTGGCAAATCAGAGGTATGCCACCTGGGCACAGAGTGGGAAACAAACACCAAGTAGCCCGTTTCCCAGATTATATATTTGATAAATCCTTAAGGAATCTGGGACTAGAAAAGACTTCAGTGTGGCTTTGTGGTGTCAGTTCCCTACAGTGGGACAGAATGCAGTGCCATCCCCATGACCAGCTGAGGGTTGGCCATGGTAATCTATAGGGTTGTCATTACTCATTTTTCAGAAGTAGATTACCAGGCCTTTCTTCCTAGTTTATCTTATTCTGAAAGTTCTCACGGATCTTGATCAGCCCTATAGCAACAACTAAGCTACCACTGACAGACAGATAGCGGCTGTGCATGAAGATCCCTGGTCCTGAGTTGAATTCTGGTCATCCGCATGCTGCTGTTATTAAATGCCATCCAGCTGACCACAACCCATAGCAACCCTGTGAACAGCAGATCTGGACTTTGCCCGGTCCTGCAGCACCCTCACCATCTCTGATATGCTTAAATGCACTCTTATAGTCACTGTGCCAGTTCATCTTGTTGAGGGTCTTCTTTTTCTCTGACCCGCCACCGTTCGCAGCTTGATGTCTCTTTCCAAAGGACCGGCGCATGCTAACAACATGCCCCAAGTATATGAGGTGATGTTTCTCCATCCTCATCTCTAAGAAGCACCCTTGTTGCACTTTCTCTAAAACGGATTTGGGTTTTGGCAGTTACTAGGTTATTCAATACTCTTCTCCAACATCAAAATTCAAAGACTTTGATTTTTCTTCAGTCATCTTAATTCATTATCTAACTTTCTGATGTATAGGAAGTTGAAAACATTGTAGTTTGGCTCAGGAGCACTTTAGCCTTTAAACTGACATCGTTGCTCTTTCGTACTTTGGAGAGGTCCTTGACAGCAGATTTCCCCAGTGCAGCATTTTTTTTTTTTTTTTGCTTTCTTGACTGCTGCTATCATCAGTGTTGATAGAAGAGGAGAATTCTGTCCCTGGACTGAAAATAATGCAGCTACTAACCCACATCAAATGCTACCAGCTTGGGCCTCTGATGTACTTCCTGATTAAAAACTACCAGAGCTAGATTTTTCTCCCAGAAAACTGCATTGTGAAAATTGTTTGTTACATTTTATTTTTTGCTAGCATTGTTGGTCTGGGTTCAGCAATTTTTATTGGTCTGTTTGTTCATGTTTAAAGGATTTGATTTTAAAATATCCAAGCTAACTCCCATGGGGAAGAAGAAGCAGAAATCTTTGTGCAACTGTAATAATGCAATTATGTTGTGGAGTAATCTAGAAAATAGTAACGAACCAGAAGTCTAGCAGAGAACTGTGTTCTCTTTGGTGGTGGAAGGGAAGAGTCATAGTATAAAAAGTGGCCTGTGGTTTCTATCCACAGGTAATTATGCAATCTAAAGGGAAGAAGCTTCACTCTGTTACCAAGATCTGTTCTACCTCCCTTCAGTCCACAAACTCCTGCATCTTTTTATTTAAAATATTTTCTCCCAAGTTGCTGCGATTTGTTTGCTTATCAAGGATGTGGGACTCCTGGAGTTGGAAGGTTCAGTCATTTTTATTTTTTCTTTCCCATTCCTGAGTTCTCCGTGACCAAAAACTCGTCTATTTATTTTGAAAGTGGAAACAATATCATTTCATTGCTGTATGCATAACTCCAAAAATGCCTGAAACAATTTTGCTCAAACTTCCTACCAACTCACCTTTGGGCGACGACTAAACAGGGGAAGTTTCAGCCCCACAGGACAATTGTTCAGAGAAGTTGGGAACTAGCGGAGGCAAAGCCAGTGATGAAACTCATCTGACAATTGTCATCTGCCCTCTTTGCCTCCCTCGACTCATTCTCCCATGGTCTCCTGGGGACCACTTGCTTTCTTTCCTCAATAATAGTAGCAGTTCCCCACTCCCTTTCCCTCGCCAGCTTGTCCTCTGGGATGAAGGGAAAAGCTTTAAACCTGTAAACTGTATACATTTTCTCAAAAATCAACTTGAAACTCAGTTTAAATTGGATGGAGAGCATCCTCTTAAGGAAGAGGCAGGTTTGCACGAGCAGACTTCTGATCGAGCCATTTCTGTGCCAGGCTTCAGTTGGATTGGGTGGGGTTGTGAGTGCCTGGCTTGTGTATATTTCTGCAAAGACAGTTCTCCTGCAAAACTGAAAATGTTAGAGGAGGCAGAGTTTGGTTGTGTGGCTTTTTAAAATTTTTTTTATTTTGTGATTTTAATGAAAGTTTACAGAAAAGTTAGATACTCATTTATTCATTGTTGCACATTTTACCCCTTTCTCTCCCCCGCCCTCCAGCTCACTTTTATAAATATATGTATCAGGTCATTACTGCACAATTACCTCCCTTCTCTCCCCCCTGTCTTCTTTGCAATCTACCTCCTATTCTAGGCTATTGTCTAGGTAAAATGCCTAATCAGGTATTCATTTTAAACACTTCTTTCATCTGTATAAAACCACTGTTAGGAAACAGGACTGAAATGGGGAGTGGAGGAAACTAAGTAAAGAGGGGATAAACCATGAATGTTGCCGAGGCAAAGCTTTTCAGTCCTCTTCCAGCTCCCTGTGTTCCCTGTGGGAAGTCAATGTTTATCCCAGAGTCAGTGTTTAGAGGCAAGGCATCTAAGCGGTCAATGGCCAGTGGCCCATCTATGAGGAAAGGACCCTGAGAAGATGGGCACTCCAGATGTATCATCAAAACCACACACTCCAATGACTGAGAAACTGAACTTCCTTTTTTTCTAACTAGGTCTTGAGTTTAAAAATCTACTCAACTGGAATGGTTGTTGTTGGTGGTGATGGTGTTATGTGCTGTCGAGTCATTTGCAAGTCATAGTGGCCCTATGTACAACAACTCGGAACCCTGCTCTATCCTGGGCCAACATTATTGTCTCCAACACACAACGTCCATTATCCCAGTCACTGATCAATCCATCTCATCCAGGGTAGATTCCTATTCTCTGTCACAAGGAACTTATCCTACCCCTTTCTCCTGAAGGTGAGCTTTTTTGTTCTAGGGGGGACCTTTGGATAGAGAGGGCCTCTTTGTGGGCCCTCTGCTCTAGAGGCAGTTTTGGGGCCTTATGTTATCTCTTCTGAGACAGATGTGAACAGGGGAGGCATCCGTTCTAGCCATGCTGATTCTTTGTTGTGTCTCGTCCCTTGGGCCTTGACAGCTTTCTTCCCTGCTTCTGGTCTTTCTGAAAGCAGGAGATGTATTTTAGGAGCCAGGTTACTCACAGGGGTATGACAATCCCTTAGAGGCTCAAGAAAAATTTGTCTTCATTCTTTACCAGTCATTCTACCTCTAGAGTTTGAGGTCACCCTCCAGATTTGACCATAGGAGGTAGGGACAAGCACTTCACTGGCACCTCTGTAGGATTCTGCCTCATCATGTCACCAGCTCTATCAGCCTCTTCCTTGTGTCTAGATGACACTTCTGTCCTCCTAACCTTTCTTGTTCTTTCCCAAATATTTGGTCAGTGCCAAAAAGGTCCTATATTGTTGTTGTTATGTGCTGTCTAGTCACTTGAGACTCATAGCGACCCTATGTACAACAGCTCTGAGCCCTGCTCTACCCTGAGCCAACCCTACTGTTTCAGACACACCTACCCCCATTACTCCAGTCACTGAGTCAATCCATCTCATTGAGAATCTTCCTCTCCTGTGCTGTCTTTCCACCCTCTCTAGCATAATGTCCCTCCCCCCAAGTACCGGTCCCTCCTTCCAGCATGCCCAAAGGATGTCAGACAGAGTCTCAGAATCCTCACCTCCCAGGAGCAGCCTGGTTTCACCCTCTTTAGGATGAACCTGTTTGTACTCTTAGCAGTCCATGGTATATTCAATAGTCTTCTCCAGTACCACAGCTCAAAAGCACAGATTCTCCTTCTATAATGCCTAGTCATTGTCCAGCTTTCTGATGCATAGCATGTAATTGCAAAGACCATGGCCTGGATCAGACGCACCTTAGTCTCCAGACTGATATCATTGTTCTTCAGTACTCTGGAGATGTCCTTGAGAGCAGACTTTCCCAATGCAATTCATCTTTTGAATTCCTGGTGGCCGGTACCAAGCGTATTGATTGTGGAGCCGAGCAAACTAAAGCTGTTAACAATCTCAATCTCTTCACTATCCATCCTGATGCTGCTAACCAACCCAGTGCTAAGAATCTGTTTTCTTGATCTTGAGCTTCAATCCATATTGAAAGCTGCAGTCCTTGACCCTCTGCAGCAAGTGCTTCAGGTCCTCCTCAGATTGTGTCATCTGCATAATGCAGGTTATTAATGAGTATTCCTCCAATCCTGATCCCACATTCCTCCTCATAGAGCTCTGTGGAATTATTGAACACAAAAGCCTGAAAGATAGAGCTTACTTCTTTTTGGAAAAAAGTTGTGACTTAAAGCCATGAAATGAATGATTGCAAAGAGACACACAAAGAAGCTAAACCAGCAATCCTCACTTTAAGATTAGTTATAATACTTGAACTAGATTAGACTGTCATCTGCTTTAAAAGTTAAAATATATATATTCCAGATGGAATAAACAAGAATCAAACCCACACCTGTTGGAGAAAAAGAAAAAGCAGTTTCATTATCCAAACAGAGTCAGGGCAGTGGCACAGACCATCAATGCAAGTTCACGGTAAAGATGGAAAGAATCAAGACAAATCTAGGAGTCAAAGTACAATCTTCAGTATATCCATCGTTGAGGCCATCTCAAAAATACATCTGATGCTTTAAACACTGTTGTTGTTGTTGTTGTTATGTGCCATTGAGTCATTTGTGACTCATAGTGATGCTATGTACAAGAGCCCTGGACACCGTTCTATTCTGTGCCAACCTCGCCATCCCAAACACACTCATTCCCACCACTCCACTCACAGAATCAATCCATCTCATTGAGGGTCTTCCTCTCCTGCGCCATCCCTCCACTCTTCCCAATCATTATGTCCATCTCCAAGGACCAGTCCCTCCTAGCAACATGCCCAAAGCTTTAAATACTGTTGTTGTTAGGTGCCGTCAAGTTGCTTGCGACTCATAGTGACCCTATGTACAACAGCCCTAAACCCTGCTCTATCCTGCGCCAATCTCACTGCCTCTGACACACCCATCCCGATTACCCCAGTCACTGAATCAATCCACCTCATAGAGGGTCTTCCCCTTCTGCACCGTCCCTCCACCCTCCCAAGCATGATGTCCCTCTCCAAGGACCTCTGAGGATGGGACATCAAACACAAAGAAAGGATCACTAAAAAGAAAGAAAAGTTCAAAATGCATATCAGAAGAGATTTTGAAACTTGACATTAACATGGTTAAGGTGAATTGAATAAATGATGGAGCAAAAGAGCTAAGCAGGAGAGTGTGTGAAAGTGTGCAAAGACCTGGAATTTTAAACACCAAAAAGGAAGAGCACATGAGGAATTTCTTAAGGTGAAAAAGAAAAAGAAATCACGAGTTCTATGGACAAAATACTTAATATCAAAGGAAATATCATATAGAGAGTATACAAAGAAATGTAGTAAAAAATTACATAATATTCACTCACTTTAGGGAGAAGCGTATAATTAAGAACAAATGGTACTGAAGTAAGAAATGCAAGTTGCACTGAAGACATTGATGAAAACAAGATTTTGTGAATTGAGATGTTCCAACAAATGGATACAGCTCTGTAGGTGCGCATTCATCTATGCCAAGAAATTTGGAAAACACCTATCTAATAGCCAAATGGAAGAGATACATTGCAAATAATAATTACCCAAAAGAATGTGAAAATTATAAAAAACATAATTAATATTTTGTACTAATAAAATTTTGTTGATGGTAATTATAAAAAAATAGTAACAGCAGTTTAAAAAAGGGAGCTGCCAGAAATTGAAGTCAGATTCCAAAGATGATGTGAAATGAGGAATGTAATTGCTGATATGAAACAAATCCTGACCTGAATTTCAGAATCATCTCAGGAACAGGTTTGAGGCCTTGAATACTAATGAGCAAAGACCAGATGAGTTGTGGGAGGATGTTAAATGTATCA
>NW_006399947.1:91387-93430 GCF_000299155.1 Elephantulus edwardii
GTCAGAGGCAATGAGATTGGCACAGGATAGAGCAGGGTTTAGGGCTGTTGTACATGGGGTCGCTATGAGTCGCAAACGACTCGACGGCACATAACAACAACAACAACAATATTGGAGATATTTTAATTTGTGTTTTGTTAGCTATGCAAATGTATTTTACAGTGAGAATCCTAAGAAATTATGAATACTATTATAAAGAACAAGAAGTCTAGAATGCTAAATGATGCTCATGTAGAAGCTGTACATAAACTAAGAAGCAGTCTCGCAGCATAAACAAGGGGATACTTTGTGGCTTAAAGTAAGGAAAAGTACGTCAAGGTTGAAGTCTTTCCGTCACACATGCTCAACCTGTATAATGAACAGATAATTTGAGAACATTGTCGATGATTAAAAATCTACTTCAGGATTGGAGGTAGACTCACTAAGAAACTTGATTGTAGACACAACCTTGCTTACTGGCAGTGAAGAAGATTTGAAGCTCTTACAATTGAGATCAATGACTAAAGACTTTAGCGTGTATTACTCCAAAAGAAAGAGAAAAAAATCTCAAAAGTGAACATACATACAGTACGACTGTGGGAAAAGAATCTTAGTTGTCAAAGATTTCATTTTACTTGGATCCACAAAAAAGTGGTAATCATGAAATCAAAGGACATATTGCCTTGGAAAATCCTCTGCAAATGATATAAACAACATAGACATTGCTCTGATGACTAAGGTGTACTTGACCTGAGCCATGGTATTTTAACTACCTTGTATACATGTAAAAGTTGGGGAATGAAAACATAAAACCAGAGAAAATTTTACCTGTCTAAACTATGGTGTTTTGATAAAGAATATTGAGTGTATTATATACTGCCAGAAGAACAAACCAATCCATCTTGGGAGAAGTAGAGCCAGAACATTCCTTAGAAGCAAAGATGTTGAGATTTCATCTTATATACTTTAGCCATGCCATAATGGAGAAGCCATTCTTTGGAGAAGAGCATCATGGCTGATACAGTAGAAGAAGAATGTAAATAAGGAAGGCTCTCAGTGAGGTGGACTGGCTCAACGGCTACAAAAATGGGCTCAAACATAATGATTATAAAGCTGATTGTGAGTGTGAAGATGACTGTACTGCTGCTGTTGTTAAGAGTTATCAAGTCCACTTTAATACATAGGGACCCTATGAACAGTAGAGCTGAACCTTATCCTATCCTGTACCAACATTGCAATCACCGCCATTCTCAAGCCCATTGCTGCCAGCACTATGTAATCTTCTCTTTCACTGACACATTCTACTTTCCCAGCATGGTGCCTTTTGCCAAAACTAGACTCCTCCCAACAACTTGCTCAAGGTGTGGGAGAAGTTTCACCCTCCTTGCCTCTAAGGAGCACGCTGGTTGAACTTCCTCTAACACAAATCTATTAGATTTTTTTTGGCAGCCCATGGTAGAGGATCAGGTAACGTTTTGTTCTATTATACATAAGGTCCTTTTGAATTAGACTCATTACCAATTATCAACAGTAACATCTGATTTGTTATTGTTGTTACGTGCCCTTGAGTCACTTGCAGTTCATAGCAAACTTATATCCAACAGCTCTGAACCCTGCTCTATCCTGAGTCAATTTCGTTGTCTCTGACTCACCTACCCCCATTACTCCAGTCACTGTGTCAATCCAGCCTATCCCAGGTCTTCTCATCTTGTACTATCCCTCCTCCACCTTTACAAATATGATGTCTCCTTCCATGACTGACCCCTCCTTACAACATGTCCAAAGTATGTCAGACAGAGCTTTGGAATCCTTACATCCAAACAGCAGCTTGATTTCACTCTCTGCAGAACTTGTTGGTTCTTTTAGCAGTCTGCGTTCAATATTCTTCCCAAGCACCACAACTCAAAACCATCAGTTCTTCTAATGCATAGCAAGTAATTGCAAAGACCACAGCTTCAATCAGGTGCATCTTAGTCTCTAGACTGACATCATTGCTCTTCAAGACTCTGAAGACATACCTGAAAGCAGATTTTTCCTATGTAATTAGTCTTTTTTTTCTTTTTT
>NW_006399947.1:94840-107880 GCF_000299155.1 Elephantulus edwardii
CTCCATCTCTTCTCGGTGAGAATCTTTGTTTTATTAATATTGAGCTTCATCCATATTGAAGGCTGCAGTCCATGACCTTCTGCAGCAGATATCTCAGACTCTTCTCAGTTTCATTAAGGAAAGTTGTATCATTTGCATATTACAGGCTTTTGATGAGTTTTCCTCCAGTCTTGATGTCACATTTCTCCTCATCAAGTCCAGCCTCCCCAGTGATCTGTTCCATATAAATATTGAAAATGCATAAAGATAGAATGCTTTCCTGGTGTACACTTTTTCTGATCTCAGACCATGCAGTGTTTCCTTGCTGTGTTCTGATGCTGTCTCTTGTCCAAGTACAGTTTTTGTGTAAGCATAATCAAATGCTATAGGATTCCCATTCTTCTCAAGGTTGCCCATACTTTGTGGTGATTCACATGGTCAATGTCTTTGCATAGTCAATGAAACACAGCTAGACATTCCTCTGGCACTCTCTACTTTCAGCTAAGATTCATCTAACACTGGCTATAGTGTTCCTAGTGCCATGGATTCTTCTAAACCCATCCTGCATGCCTGACAGTCCTCTGTTGATGTACTGTTCTGGTCGTTTTTAGATAATTTTCAGTAGGATCTTAATGTATATTATATTAGTATATTATATTAGTGATATCAATAATTTCCACACTCTATTGATCACCTTTTTTAAAAATGGGAATAAATATGGATCTTTTCCAGTCATTTGGCCAATCAACACCCTTAACACCAGCAGTCAGGAAATCAACAGATGAAATACATTGGGGAAAATCTGCTGTCATGGACCTCTCCAGAGTACTGAAAAGCAATTGCGTCAGTCTAGAGACAAAGGTTAGCCTAATCTAGGCAATGATTTTCTCAATTACTTGTTATGCTTCAGAGAGCTGAACAATGACTAAGGATGACAGAAGAAGAATAGATGCCTTCAAGTCATGGTGCTGGAGAAGAGTCTTGAATATACCATGGACTGCCAAAAAAATAAATCAGTCTGTCTTAGAGAAGGTGAAACCAAGTCTCTCCTTAGAGACGAAGATTTTGAAGCTCCATTTCACATTCTTTGGGCATGTGGCCAGGAGACACCAGTCCTTGGAGAAGGATATCATGCTCAGAAGGGTGGAAGGACAGTGGATGAAAGGAAGACTTCAGATGAGATGGATTGGCACAGTATCTGGGAATTGGTGTGTCGAAATTAGTGAGATTGGCTCAGGACAGGGAAGGGTTCAGAGCTGCTATACATAGAATTACTATATATCGTAGGTGACTCAATGGCACATAACAACAACAACAAAGACATACTATATTGGTTGCTTTTTATATAAGCCTCTTGTTTAGCATCAACAAGACTTTGGGGAGGGCCTTTATATTTAAAAGTCAGTTGTTGTTATTATATTTTGGAGGAATATTCTTCTAAGTGGTCCAGCACTCTTTTGTCAATATCCTGTACTGAGGTAAGCTGGAGTTACTGTGATGCTGTACCTTATATGCCACTGGGATGTCAAATGCCATTGGTTACCCATGATGGACAGTGTTTGCTGGAGCTCCCAGTTTAAATCAGGTTTGGAAGTAGGAGTGGCACCCACTTCCTAAACCACCTCTGGCAACTATATGAACCTTGATAAATGGCAATGGTTGGGGAAGGGCTTCAGGACTTTTATTCATAGGGTCGCTATGAGTCATTCTTGACAGCAATCAACAACAACAATATCTCCTTCGATGAACAGAGTGAGAGGATGGGAAGGAAAAAAGTTATTAAGTTAATTTTTCTACAGTATCTTTATTAAGGGCTATAGAGTTTACAATGACTTTTTTTCTCCCTTTTAAAATTAATTTTAATGAAAGTTTACAGAGACTTAGGGTTTCCAATCATTCATTGTTGTACTTTTCTTCATGCCTACACCTTTCCCCCCAATTCACTCATCTTGAAAAGTAGAAGAAAAACTCTTTCATCATTATGCAATCCCTCCCAAGTACACTCTACTGTGCAGCCTTCATTCTGGACTCCTGTCATGACAATAATACCCAATCATATATCTCTTTTAAACAGTTCTCTCCCTCATCTGTTTCAATGCTGTATACATCATTCCTCCCCTCCTTCTCTGTCTTCCCTCAACCCCATTGTCAGTCCCATTTTATAACAGTGGCCCTATGCAATATTTGTCCTTTTGTGACTGAGATATTTCACTTAGCATAATATCCTCCAGGGTCATCAATTTTGCATAATAGTTCAAGAATTCCTTGTTCTTCAATGTTGCATAGTATTCCATTGAATGAATATACCAGAGCTTCTCTATCCATTCATTTGTTGATGGGCACTTTGGTTCTTTCCAGCACTTTGCTATTGCGAACAAAACCACAATAAACATGGGTGTGCATATATCTGCTTGGGTGGCAGTTATGGTTTCTTTAGGGTAAATGCCCAGTAGTGGATTTACTGGATTAAATGGTATCTCTATTTGCAACTTTTTGAGAGAGCGTCATACAGCCTTTCATAGTGGTTGCACCATTTTACACTCTTACCAACAGTGTTAAGGGTTCCAGTTTCTCCACAACCTCACCAGCATTTGATGTTTGGTGGGAAGTTTTCATTATATTAAAGAGTCCAATTTAAGGTATATCGTAAAGTTTTTGAGTCCTGAGTTATAGAAAGAACAGTTACAAAACTGGCACAAAGGAGATGGGAAGAATAGAAGGCATATGAAGACTGCCAAGGGACTAAGAAATGGCAAAACTATAGAAGCTGAAAGATATAAAGAGTGAGAGTGCACAGGAGGGAATAGTATTTGGTCTTTAAGGTTCTCATTTTTAGTAGTTTTGTGACAACAGAACTAGATACTAAGACTCTCCTTTTAGCTCTTAATGGTCTTTGACTTTTTTGGACTTAGGTTAGAACAACAGTGAAGAGGTTGAGTATTAGCTACCTATTTGAAAATAGCGTAGGGCTTCTCTGATTTTGTTCTTTATTCATTGCCTGAAACCCCATTGATTAAGCACTTGGCTGCCAACCAAGAAATGTTGGTGGCTCAAACCCACCCAGGGGCTCCACAGAAGGGCCTAGAGATCTATAACCACAAAGATTCCTAGCTAGGAAACCCCATGGGACAATTGCACTCTGTCACCATTGCCACATAGTGAGGCTTCTGTGTGTCTCAAACAACTCAATAACACTCAAACACATAGAAAAGCCTCTCTTGAAGCAAATCATTTCCTATCCCTTTCTCCCTGTACTTGCACCCTCAATTCATGAAACCAATGTGTTCACTTGAGACTCTGTGGCCCTAGCTATTGTGTCGGCTGCCAAGTGAGCAGGATTTCAGAAGTTATGCGCTGTGCCCACCAGTCAGATGATGTGTGTGGAGAGTTTTCACAATCATCACCCCTGTGTGCGTTTCTGGAGCTCCACTTGCTGTTTTCTTCCTTCTGCCGGACACCTCTCAGAGAGTGTGATCAATGGCACAGGTTCCTTTGCTGTTCCCACTGCCCACAAATTAAGCCCTTAATAGCCCAATAAAAATGTGAGATTCAGGACAAAAAAGTGATTGCATTGCCCAGATGCTAATGAGACATATATATCTGAGCCAACTGATTAAAGAGTGGGGAAAGAAGGTGGCTAATTTACAAAGGTGAGGTGCATTCCAGATCACAGAATGTCAACTACCTTTACTTCAAGCAGATGTATTTAAAATAGCCTGCTTCTCCCTACATATTTTCCCATGAATTATTGAGACACCGATGAAGTGAGTCAAAGCAAGATGGCTGAGTGATTCTCCCATCTGGCTCCTGCTGCATTCAGGTTATAGCCAACAAGCTTACCACAGTGGCAGGTCAAGTGCTTCCAATATGTTTCTAGAATGTGTTGTGTAAGTCTATTATAAATAAAATCCTAAGATGCATGATGGTATAATGAAAGCCACATTCATTCACCTGTCTATCAAAGGCTCCATATTAGAGTTTGAGCTCCCTTCCCTTGGGGAAGTCAAGAGGAGTGTTAGCTTGTAGTCTTTAAAATTCCTGGCAACCCTGGGCTAAGTGCACTGGGGTGGAATGTAGTCCCTTTTGCTTAGTAATCCATTAGCTAATGGGAGTGAGCCCGTCAGTTTTCTATTTATTCCTTAAACCATTAAGGTTCACCTGCTGTGCAGGAAACCATTCTTGACAAAAAAGAGTGATAGTTGAAATAAAATAAATATCAAATCTTATGAGATGTGATCTGTATTGCTTAAAACATAAACGGCTTTGTGGAAAGGTAAAGGTGAACAGACTGTTACAAGTTGACATGTGGCGTCTAAGGTTTTCTTAGGTAAATAGAACATCTGGTTGTGCCCCAATCCCGAGGCACTGGCTAGTGTAAGGAGGGTTGCCTGAGAGCTCTCTTCCAAATGGCCTCAATATTTGTCACTAGAGACTACTGGTAAGAAACTGTGCGATAATCCCTAAGGCACAATATTCAAATCCCCCAGCTGCTCCACAGGAAGAGTGGGAAATCTCCGCTGGTGTGATTTACTGCCTCTGAAAAGCAGCCGGAAGGTAAGCTGTGGGTCAATTCCAAATGGACGGCACACAACAACATTAGCCATTTAGGTCTCTTTGGTGGTGGTTGTGTTGGATTGCCCATCTTTCTCCCTCAGGTCAGCTGGTGAATTCAAACCTTTGGACTGGCAGTGCAACTCTTTAAAAACTAGGCCACTAGCACTACCTTTAGGTCTCTGGTTAATAAATTTTGCAGTCCATCTTTCCATGCCTTCCTTCTTTTGTTAGATAAAAACCTAACTCCTTACTGGCATACACAAGACCAAACATGGTCTGGATCTTGCTCATCTAGACGGTCTCATTTTTCTCGTCTTCCTTTGCTCCAGTCATACTGATTTTTCCTGTTTCTTTACACATACTCTATAATCTCTCACTAATGCTTTTTTTTGTTTTGTTCTATTCATCGTCTATAGAACAGATCATCAATTGTTCATATCCAGCTTCCAACTGAAGCTGGAGAAAATTAACACAAAGTCAAGGAGAGTGAAAACACAACCTTGAGTTTACTCCACCTGAATTTAAACACCATCTCAAGAATAGATTTGATGCATTGGACACTAACAACTGAAGACTGCATGAGCTGTGGAATGACAACAAGTACATCAAAATGAAGAAAGCAGAAGGTCATTAAAATGATGAAAAGAAAGCAAATATCAACATGGATAATAAGAAAAGCCTCTGAAACTTGCTTTTGAATAAATAAAATCCAGAGCAAAATGAAGAAATTATAAAAGCTGACCGAAGATTTCAAAGAGTTGTTTAAGAAGAGAAGGTAAAAATATTATGAAAAGTGTTCAAAGACTTGGAGTTAGAAAACCAAAAGGAAGACCACACTCAGCATTCCTCAACCTGGAAGAAATAATAAACAAATTAAAGCCTTTAGTTAAAATATTGTAGAATTTTGTGGACAGAGTATTGAGTGATCAATACAGCATCAAAGGAAGATAATAAGAATATAAAGAGTCGCTGTACAAAGAAGAATTTATTATCCACACTCAACTACTTCAGGAAATAGCCTGGACCAGGGGTATTGAGAAACCAAAGACCAAGAACCAATGGTACTGAAGAAAGAAGCTCAAGTTGCACTTAAGGAATTGAAAAGGGGCGGGGGAAGGCTCTAGGAATTAATGAAATACCAACTGATGTTTCAGCATATTTCACCAGGCAGATGCAGTCGTGGATGTGCTCATTGGACATCAAAGCAATCTGAAAGGCAACTATTTGGTCAAACAACTGGAAGAGATTCATTTTTATATCCCTTCTAAAAAATATGTGATCCAATATAATGAGGAAATTATTGATCAACATAATTAATATCACATGTAAGTAAAATCTTGCTAAAGATTAATTCTAATTGGCTGGCATACATCAACAGGAAACTGTTAGAAATTTAAATTAGATTCAGAAGAGACCATAGAACAATCTGATATCATTGTTGCTGTCAGATGGATCTCTGCTGAAAATAGGTAATACCAGAAAGATGTTAATTTTTATTGTACTGAGTATGCAAAAATAATCAATTGTGTAGATCATATCAAATTATGGATACACTGAGTAGGAAGGGAATTCCAGAACAATGAATCATGCTCATGCAAAACGTCTACATAACTCAATAAGCAGTCATTTAAACAAAACACGGGAAACACTGCATGGCTTATATTCAGAAAAGGAATAGTGTACATCAGAGGTGTATTATTTCACCATATCTATTCAATGTGTTATTTTTAAAAAGTTCATAGGATTTTGAAAGTCCATTTATTTTAAACGTATTTAGCCAGTCCTTCTCCTCAGTCTATCTTAATCTGGAAGCTGCATTGAAACCTGTCCACCATGGGTAACCCATTGGTAAAAATAAATTAATATAAAATAAAAATGAAAAAAAATTAAGCATTACAGCTGCCAGCAAGCTACTGTAGCAAAGTAAATTGTATAGCAAAGTAAAACAAGTACTGTACTCATAAGAGAAAATTATGAACAAGAAAACAAATGCAGATACAAAGTATGAAGTAAGCAGGACCAAGAAACATTTGTTAGCGTAGAGCCAGGGGACATAGTATGCTTTAAAATCAGGAAAGCTGTGCGTCAGGGCTATATCCTTTCTCCATATCTATTCAAACTGTATATCAAACAAATCACAATAGAAGCTGGACTTTATAAAGAAGAATGTGACATCAGAACTGGAGGAAGACTCATCAACAACATGCGTTATACAGATGACACAATCTTGTTTGCTAAAAGCGGGTAGGACTTCAGTCAATTGCTACAGAGGATCCTCTGAACAATAGATCTAAACCCTGTACTATCCTGCACCATCTTCACACTTCCTGACATACTAGAAACCACTACGACAGTCACCAAGTCAGTCTACTTGGTCGAGGGTCTTCTTCTCCTTCACTGACCCTCTGTCCTTCTAAGCATAATATTCCTCTACAAGGAATAGCCCCTCCTAGCAAAATGTCCAAAGTATGTGAGGTGAAGCCTCATCGTCCTTTCATCCAAAGAGCACTTTGGCTGTACCCTCTCCAAAACATATTTGTTCTTTTGGTAGTCCATGGGATGGATGTTCAATGCTCTTCTCAGATACAACAACTCAAAGACATCAATTCATCTGTTATCCTTATTCATTGTCTAGCTGTCAGATGAATAGCAAGTGATCAGAAAAACTATGGCCTGAATCAGACACACCTTATTCCTCAAACTGACATCATTATTCTTCAAAAATTTGGAAAAGTCCCTAACTGCACACTTTTCCAGTCCAATTTTTCTCCTTATATCCTGACTACTGGTACCAAGGGTGTTAATTGTGAATCCAGTAAGATAATTCTGTTCACAGTTTCAATCTCCTCCCTATCCATTATGATGTTGCCTATCAGAACAGTGGTAAGAATCTTTGTTATCTTGACTTTGAGATTCAATTCATATTGAAGGCTACATTCTTCTACAACAAGTGCTTCAAGTCCCCCTCACGTTCAGCAAGCAAGATTGTGTCATTTGCATAACACAGGTTATTGATGAGTCTTAATTCGATCTTGATGCTACATTCTTCTTCAGAGTCCAGCTTCTTGAATAATTTGCTCAGCATACAGATTTAATAGGTGTATAGAGAGAATACAACCTTAACTCTTCTTCTTTCTTAATTTTAAACCATACCACGTTCCCCTGCTCAGTTTGCACAATAGCCTAGTGGTCCAGGTATAGGTTTCACATGAGCACAATTAAGTGCTCTGAGACTCTTATTCTTCTCAAAGTCAGCCACAACTTGTTATAATGCACACAACCAAATGCCTTTGCATAGTCAACAAAGCACATATTGACATTCTTCTGGTATTCTTTACTTTCAGCCAGTATCCATCTGACATCAACAATGATATCTCTGGTGCCATAGCCTCTTCTAAATTCTGCTTGAACTTCAGCAGTTCCTTGTCTGTGTACTTCTCTAGCTGTTTTTGAACGATCTTCAGCAGTATTTTGCTTGCATGTTATATTGATGATATTGTTCAATAATTTCCACATTCTGTTGGATCACCTTTCTCAGAAATGTGAATAAATATGGACCTCTTCCAATCTACTGGCCAGACAGCTGTCCTCCAAATTTCCTGACACTTATTGTTTACTAATGTTTTCAATGCAGCTCCCACTTCCTCCTTTATTACCATTAGTTTCTGCTCATATGGTACTTCTTGATATTCTTCAGTGTCATTCAATTCTTTCTGGTACAGTGATTTTTTTTTTATTCCCTCTGTCTTTTAATGCTTTCCAGGTCATACAATACATTGCCCATAGCATCTTTTAGTATTGCAACTTGAGCTTTAAATTTTGTTTCTTCATTATGTCAGTTTGAGATATACAGATTGAGTTCTTCCTTTTTTATTCTCCAACTCCAGCTCTCTGCACATTTCATTATAATACTTTTCTTTGTTCACTCAAGTTGCCCTTTGAAATCTTCTGTTCAGCTCTGTTGCTTAGACATGTTTGCCCTTTGTTTTGGCTTCTTGACCCTCTAGTGCAATTTTTAGAATATCTTCTGACATCCATTTCAGTTTTTCTCTCTCCTCTGTTTTTTGTAATGACTTTTGCTTTCTTCATAGATGACAATTTTTTTTTTCTTTTTGTAGTCCACATGGTATATTTCTTTTGGAAATTATATATTGATATTTACTTCTTAATAAATTTTTACATGATTTTCTTTCCCATTTCTTAATAGAAATTAGTAT
This sequence comes from Elephantulus edwardii, assembly GCF_000299155.1. Taxonomy (NCBI): domain Eukaryota; kingdom Metazoa; phylum Chordata; class Mammalia; order Macroscelidea; family Macroscelididae; genus Elephantulus; species Elephantulus edwardii. The sequence goes on from NW_006399947.1 coordinate 103,591, forward strand.
TGTTATTATATTCTGATTATTTATTTACGACTTCCTGACTTCACTATTTTGAAAAAACAATGTTGGTTCACATACAAAGTGCATAAACTTCATAGATGATATTCTTGATTGTTGATATTTTTATTTCATTAACAAATCTGATATAAGATGATTGGTTGTGTTTAAATTAATCAGGATCCCGTGGGTGGGCCTTTGTGATTCAAAGTCAGTTGAGCCCAAGGACTGTAGGTGTGAAGACTGATTTTCTACTAGAGATACAAACTAAATTGGCAGTTTGTTGTCTTTGAGGATAATATTGATCTAATTGGCACAGCACTTGTGTATTCAGTTGTGTACTCTCTATCGAATTATTCAATCTGTATACTGAGCCAATCATTCAAGAAGCTAAAATCTATGAAGAAGAATGTGACATCAAGATTGGAGGAAGACTTATCAACAACCTGTGTTATATAGATGACATAACTTTGCTTACTGAAAGTGAGGAGAAGATGACGTGCTTGCTGCAGAAGATCAAATACTACAGCCTTCACTATGGATTTCATTTCAACATAAAAGAAAAATTCTCACCACTGGCTCAATAGACAACATCATGATAGATGGAGAAAAGATTGAGATTGTCAACCATGTCATCTTACTTGGATCCACAGTCAGCCCCGGTGGTATCAGCAGTCAGGATCTTTGGAGAAATATTGCACTGTGAAAGTCTGAAGACAAAGGCCTCTTCAAATTTTTTAGTAACAATGATGCCACTTTGAGGACTAAAGTGTGCCTAATTCAGATCATCATCTTTTCACTCACTTTCTATGTATCTGAGAGCTAGACAACGAATAAGGATGACAGAAGAATTGATGTCTATGAACGGTAATGTTGGTGAAGAATACTAAATATCCCATGGGCTGCCAAAAGAACAAATTGATACATACTTTGGAAAAAGCATAATCAGAGTTCTCCTTGAAAGCAGAGATGGCAAAGTATTATCTCACATGCTTTGGGAATGTTATTAGGAGAGGCTTTCTTTGGAAAGGGACATTATGTCTGGAAAGATACAGGATCAGAAAGAGAGAGGAAGACGCTCAACCAGATAGATTGGCACAGTGACACTCTGCAATGGGCTCTAATTTGTCTGATAAAACAAGGATGGTATAGGAGAGAGTTCAGATCTGTTGTTCTTAGGGTTACTATGAGTCATACTCAACTTGACAGCACCTAAAAACAATAACAATTACTTCATAGTGTAGATGTGTATATACTTGCTTGTTTATCATTTGCATTTATTAGTATAGCATTTATCTGTCAGTTTGCTGTGCAGGAGTAACTTGTGGGTTGCTATGATGCTGATAGTTCAGCCGCCAGCATTTCAAATGCCAGAAGAGTCACTCGTGGTGGACAGATTTCAGTGGAGCGCCCACATTAAGACAGACCAGGAAGCATGATTGACTATCCACTTCTGAAATTACAGGCCATGAAAAACTATGAACAATAGGTAACTATAGTATTAGAGATAGAGCCCAATTATGAAGTCGATTAAAATAAGGAAAAACAGCAGCACAGTATCATTTAATAATTGGAATATGGAATACAGGAAACCTAGAAATTGTCAAAAAGGAAATGGAACACATGACTTTCAACAGTCTAGGCACTAGAAGATGAGACTGTCATTAACCACTTTCAATCAGGCAATCCCATGATCTTCTGTGTCAGGAAGGGAAAAGTAAGGAAGAATTGTGTTGCATCCATAGTTAAGACAATTTCGAGTTCTATCTTCGAGTACAGTGTTGTGAGTGATAGGATACTATCCTTACACGTGCAAGGAGGATCCATTCATTAATCTATTATTCAAATATATACACCAACACCTAAAACTAAAGAGGAGGAAATTAAAGATTTTCATCAACTATTGCTGTCTAAAATTGATCAAAAGTGCAATCAAGATGCACTAATGATAACTGGTGACTGGGATGTAAAAGTTGGAAACAGTGAAGACTGAAAAAAAACACACAAATAATACAGTTGTCAATATAGATTTCATCTCAATGTCAAGAAAACAAAACTTCTCACCATTGAACCAATAGGCAACATTATGATAGATGGAGGAGAGACTGAAATTGTCAATATCTTTCTTTTACTTGGATCCACAATCAAGACATTTGATCAAGAGACATTGTCATCAAAGATATTCTTTGATCAGGAGACTTCCTGCACTGGGAAATTTTCAGACAAGAGCCTCTCTAAATTGTTGAATAACAATGATGTCAGTGTAAGGACTAAGCGATGCCTGATTCAAGCTATGGTATTTTTTAGTCACTTGCTATGTATCTATCTGAGAACCGGATGGACAATGAATAAGGATGAGAGAAGAAGAATCGATGTCTTTTAACTGTGGTTTTGGACAAGATTACTGAATATCTCATAGAATACCAAAACAACAAACAGTTATATCTTGGAGAAGGTGCAACCAGAATGCTCTTTGGAGGCACAGATAACAAAGTTTCATCTCCCACACTTTGAGGATATTGCTAGGAGATCAAACTTGGAAAGGTGATTCTTGTTTTTGTTGTTGTGTGCTGTTGAGTCAAAATTGACTCATAGTTGACCCTCCAGCGGGATTTCAGTTTAATCACTTAATAGGAGACTGTTCATCTTTTTTCTTCAGAGTAGCTGGTGGATTATACCTGCATGCCTTTGGGACTGAAGCAACTTCTTACCACTAGAACAGCAGAGCTCGCTTGGAAAGGTGCAGGGATGGGAAAATGAGGAAGACTTTATATCAGATGGGTTGATACAGTGACTGCAGCAATGGGCTCAAGTGTATCCGAATGGGCTCAAGTATGAGGATGGTGCAAGATAGGGCAGGGTTCAGATCTGTTTTATGTAGGGCCACTATGGGTTGTGCTTGACAGTACATAACAATAGCAACAACAGAAAACTGCACACAATTGAGGTTTATTAGTTTTAATCCTATTAATTTCCTTCATCTCCAGTAAACATTATTTCACCACCTTCTGCAGTCAGTCTTGTCAACAATCAAAGAGTTTACAATGTCTAGACTGTCTTATAATATCTTAGATAAGACATCTTACTGTCTCGTCTCCTAGTATACTTATTGTCCTGGATCATTACTTGAGAATGGTTCTACTTGCTAATATTTTCCAGAAATCACTAAATTGAGTTCACATTGGTACTTCCAATAAGTCAAAACCATCCTAGATTCAAGATGCACTTTACACTACTAACTGTATCAGTGTTTTGAAAGTATTTCTAAAGGCAGATGGCAAATGTCTTCAACATAACCCCAATGCACCCTGAGTTTGTGAGATTCAGAATCTATGGGAGGAAATGTTGCAATTGTTATGTACTCTCAAGTCAGAGCCAACTCATAGCTGACACTCCAGGAGGTTTTCCGTGACAATAAACTTCACGGTAGGAGCCTGCCCATCTTTCTGCCTTGGAGAAGTTGGTCGATTCAAATCACATGCTTTTGGGTTGGCATCACAAAGGGATCTTTAAATCAAAAGATGTCCAGGTTTAACAGCTTCTGTGTAAAATTCCTTCCTATAGTACTTATCTGGAATAAGTCATTCCATGGTCTTGGTACCAGCAGTCAAGAAATCAAAAGACTAATTTTTCTGGAGAAAGTTGCTGTCAAGGACCTCTAAAAAGTGCTGAAGAGCAATGATGTGAGTCTAGAGACTAAGGTACACTTGATTCAGACTCTGATGTTTGCAATCACTTGCTATGCATGAGAGAGCTGGACAATGACCAAAGATGATAGAAGAAAAATTGATGCCTTTGAGTTGTGGTGCTGTGTTTATCCTGGACAGGTGAAATGAGGCTACTCCTTGGAAACAAAGACTTTTGAATCTCCATCTCATGTACTTCAGGAATGTTGCCAGGAGCAACCAGTCCCTGGAGAAGGACATCATGCTTGGAAGGGTGGAGGGTCAGTGCAAGAGAGGAAGACCCCGGATGGTATTGATTCACACAGTAACTGGGGTCATAGGGGTGGTGTGTTGGAGCAAGTGAGACTGGCTCAGAATAAAGCAGAGTTCAGAGAATCATAGAGTACAGAGTATCTAGGGTTGTTATGAGTGCAGGAAACTCGATGTCACATACCAATAACAACATATGATATATTACTCTGGAGATGAAAAAGTGAGGAAAAATGGAGTTGCTTTCATAGTTAAAAAAGTCATTGCTAGATCTGTCTTGAAGTCCAATATTGTCAGTGACAGGATAATATCTATACGCATACAAGGAAGTCCAGTGAATACCACTATCATTCAAATATAT
>NW_006399947.1:110232-112933 GCF_000299155.1 Elephantulus edwardii
TTCATTGACTGGGATAATTGGGATGGGAGTGTCAGAGACAGTGCGATTGGCACAGGACAGAGGGGAGTTTAGGGCTGTTGTACATAGGGTCGCTATGAGTAGCAGGCAACTCGACGGCACATAACAACAACAGCCACAATAATTTAAAAAGTGTGGTACTGGTACATCAGTTGATAAATGATAGATAGATGATAGATAGATAGATAGATAGATAGATAGATAGATAGATAGACAGAATGTTTCTGATGTCTGTTGAATCTTGGCTGAAAATAGAGAATTTCAGAGAGATATTTCCTGTGTTTTATTGATTATGCAAAGGTATTAAACAGTGTACAGCAAAAAAAAATTATGACTAATATTGAGAAGAGTGGGAATTCCGGAACAGTTAATTGCACTCTTGTAAAACCTATACATACACTAAGAAGTAGTTGTCCAAACAGAATAAGGGAAGACTGCATGTTTTAAAATCAGGAAAGATGTGTCTGGGTTGAATCCTTTCTTTATACCTATTCAGTAATGATGCTGTGGAAATTATTCAAGAAATTAGATTAAATGAAGAAGAATATGCCATCAGGATGTGAGGAAGACTCTTCAACAACCTGTATCATGCAAATGGCACTACCTTGCTTGCAGAAAATGAAGAAGACTCAAAGCATTTACTGAAGAAGATTAAAGACTATAGACTTCAATATAGGTTATTACACTTTAAGAATACAAAAATCCTTACCACTGAACCAATGGGCAGCATTATTATAGAGAAAAGAGAAAAGCTGTCAACAATTTCATTTTTTGCTTCATTGTTTTCTCTACAGACAACATCCTTGGTCAAGCAACAATCAAGAAATCAAAATACATGTTGCATTGGGGAAATCTGTCAACGATCTCTCCAACGTTCAAAGGAGCAATAATGTCAGTTTAGAGATTAATACGCACCTGATCCAAGCATTGCTATTTTCTATACATCTGAAAGCTGGACAATTAACAGGAAGGGTATGTGTGTCTTCAGGACTGCAGCACTGCTTTTTGCCACTAGGCCATCAGAGCTTTATCTGGAAGATATTACGCTGCGTGAAATAGCTCAGTAACAAAAGGAGAAATATTATATAAGGTCACTATTATTCATTATTATAAAAAGCAAAGGAAAGGTTTATACAGAGAAAAAAATCATCCGAGAATGATTATTTAGAGATGGGAAGAGAAGAGGAGGGAAGAAAAAAAAATAGTAAATAGATAATAATGACTTATTGAGATGGTTGGAGAAAAAGGCAATATACAATCAAGAAATGTTCAGCATAATATTATTAAAGAAAAGGAAGATACTGAGAGGTATAGAAGGTTTAATGGAAATCCGAATTACAGGAAGGAAGTGGGAAAAGTTAATCACATTGTGGATATTGAGATTAATGAAATTTACAACAAAATGTGTATGAGTGACTGAATTAAAAGCTAGTTTGGTTTTAAACTTTCACTCCAATCACAACTACAAAAAAAGAAAGACAAGAAGGAGCAAAGCCAACTTCACAGTCCTATCTTGCTGCTGCCGGTTTCATTTCTGCTTGTGTTCCACTAATGAGCTCTGGTGGCATATAGTTCATGATACGTGTTGAGCTGCAAAGCCCACTGACTGTGGATTTGAACTTTCCCTATTCTATGGGAGAAAGATCAGATAGACTCCACTTGTTAAAGAGTCACAGCCCAGTGAGAATTGCCTCAACAGCAATGGGGCTTGTTTGTTGTTTTTATTTTGCTTTGTTTAATGTTCCATTGGCTATAAGAGGTCTTCTGGCCTTTTATTTCCCAGGTTCAGAACCTCAAATACTGTTCCTAAAACAGTATCTGCAACATATTTGCCAATTGAATGTTTGAATGAGTAAACAATTGGTAATTTCAAGTGTTCCTTATTCTGCATGTAGGTGGCTTCCTAATGATCAATCTTATTTGAATTTTACAGTGCAGTGAGGATTGGATGAGACGTAGTGCTACAACACATTGACCAGTTGTAATTGATACTATATATAAAACATAATGTATATGAATGATTATATAAAAATCAATTTTTCAAAAATATTTAAAAAAACAGATTTTACCCAAACTGACTATCCACACACACTTAATTATAAATGAAATTAACAGTATCACAGTACAAGAAATTATATTTATGGGTATTAATGCATAGAAAATTTTTTTTACCTACTTGTATCTGAAAAGTAGTTCTAAGCTCTTTACTAGAATAATTATTACCTGCATCCTTTCATATTTGATAATGTTCACAATGATTCTCTGTTTGCACTTCTCTGGTCCTAAAATATAATAAGAGAAGCAATTATTTAGGGAGATCTATTGTTTTTTGCCTGTGGTACTGACTAATATTTGCAAGGATTTTATTTTTTCTATTGATAAGGTTCATCTTGATGCTGATTAATATATGAATACATAATAAACAATCTAATAATATCATCTGAGATTTGTTAATTATCTACATACATGGAATGGAATGACTGGTTAAAATGCATCAGACATATTTTAACAATGCTGAAATTGTATGGTTTGTTTAACATCATCTTTATGACACAACCCTGCTTGATGAAACTGAGGAGAAATTGTAGCACTTGCTGCAGGGGCTCAAGAACTGAAGCCTCCAATATGGATTGAGGCTCAATGTCAAGAAGACAAAGATTCTCACTACTGGACCAATTGGCAA